>NW_027331408.1:0-100000 GCF_022965805.1 Primulina eburnea | reverse complement strand
AGGATGACAAGTAGTAGATTACAACAATATTGAGCAAAGTTTAGCCCATAAAGTAATCCAAAAATAGAATCCCTCCCCTTCTTAGTCCTAGGCAACCCCAAAATAAAGTCCATAGAAATGTCAATCCAAGTTCTTTTTAAGAATAGCACGCAAAAGTGTTCTCAAAGTTCTATTTACAACTTCAGTTTGTCCATCCGTTTGAGGATGACAAGTAGTAGATTACAACAATATTGAGCAAAGTTTATCCCATAAAGTAATCCATAAATAGAATCCCTCCCCTTCTTAGTCCTAGGCAACCCCAAAATAAAGTGCATAGAAACCAAAAATAGAATCCCTCCCCTTCTTTGTCCTAGGCAACCCCAAAATAAAGTCCATAGAAATGTCAATCCAAGTTCTTTTTAAGAATAGCACGCAAAAGTGTTCCCAAAGTTCTATTTAAAACTTCAGTTTGTCCATCCTTTTAAGGATGACAAGTAGTATATTACAACAATATGGAGCAAAGTTTAGCCCATAAAGTAATCCAAAAATAGAATCCCTCCCCTTCTTAGTCCTAGGAAACCCCAAAATAAAGTCCATAGAAATGTAAATCCAAGTTATTTTTAAGAATAGCACGCAAAAGTGTTCCCAAAGTTCTATTGACAACTTCAGTTTGTCCATCCGTTTGAGGATGACAAGTAGTAGATTACAACAATATGGAGCAAAGTTTAGCCCATAAAGTAATCCAAAAACTTAATCCCTCCCCTTCTTAATCCTAGGCAACCCCAAAATAAAGTCCATAGAAATGTCAGTCCAAGTTCTTTTTAAGAATAGCACGCAAAAGTGTTTTCAAAGTTCTATTTACAACTTCAGTTTGTCCATCCGTTTGAGGATGACAAGTAGTAGATTACAACTTTATTGTGCGAAGTTCAGCCCATAAAGTAATCCATAAATAGAATCCCTCCCCTTCTTAGTCCTAGGCAACCCCAAAATAAAGTCCATAGAAATGTCAATCCAAGTTCTTTTTAATAATAGCACGCAAAAGTGTTCCCAAAGTTCTATTGACAACTTCAGTTTGTCCATCTGTTTGGGGATGACAAGTAGTAGATTACAACAATATTGAGCAAAGTTTAGCCCATAAAGTAATCCAAAAATAGAATCCCTCCCCTTCTTAGTCCTAGGCAACCCCAAAATAAAGTCCTTAGAAATGTCAATCCAAGTTCTTTTTAAGAATAGCACGCAAAAGTGTTCTCAAAGTTCTTTTGACAACTTCAGTTTGTCCATCCGTTTGAGGATGACAAGTAGTAGATTACAACAATATGGAGCAAAGTTTAGCCCTAAAGTAATCCAAAAATAGAATCCCTCCCCTTCTTAGTCCTAGGCAACCCCAAAATAAAGTCCATAGAAATGTCAATCCAAGTTCTTTTTAAGAATAGCACGCAAAAGTGTTCTCAAAGTTCTATTGACAACTTCAGTTTGTCTATCCGTTTGATGATGACAAGTAGTAGATTACAACAATATGGAGCAAAGTTTAGCCCATAAAGTAATCCAAAAACTTAATCCCTCCCCTTCTTAGTCCTAGGCAACCCCAAAATAAAGTCCATAGAAATGTCAATCCAAGTTCTTTTTAAGAATAGCACGCAAAATTGTTCTCAAAGTTCTATTTACAACTTCAGTTTGTCCATCCGTTTGAGGATGACAAGTAGTAGATTACAACTTTATTGTGCAAAGTTCAGCCCATAAAGTAATCCAAAAATAGAATCCCTTCCCTTATTAGTCCTAGGCAACCCCAAAATAAAGTCCATAGAAATGTCAATCCAAGTTCTTTTTAAGAATTGCACGCAAAAGTGTTCCCAAAGTTCTATTGACACCTTCAGTTTGTCCATCTGTTTGAGGATGACAAGTAGTAGATTACAACAATATTGAGCAAAGTTTAGCCCATAAAGTAATCCAAAAATACAATCCCTCCCCTTCTTAGTCCTAGGCAACCCCAAAATAAAGTCCATAGAAATGTCAATCCAAGTTCTTTTTATGAATAGTACGCAAAAGTGTTCCAAAAGTTCTATTTACAACTTCAGTTTGTCCATCTGTTTGAGGATGACAAGTAGTAGATTGCAACAATATTGAGCAAAGTTTAGCCCATAAAGTAATTCAAAAATAGAATCCCTCCCCTTCTTAGTCCTAGGCAACCCCAAAATAAAGTCCATAGAAATCCTCAATTGGGAACACTTTTGCGTGATGATCAGGTTAAGGTTTGTTGAGTCATTTATGGATTACTTTATGTCAGTCTAAGTTCTTTTAAGAATAGCACGCAAAAGTGTTCCCAAAGTATTCTCAAAGTTCTATTTACAACTTCAGTTTGTCCATCCGTTCGAGGATGACAAGTAGTAGATTACAACTTTATTGTGCAAAGTTCAGCCCATAAAGTAATCCATAAATAGAATCCCTCCCCTTCTTAGTCCTAGGCAACCCCAAAATAAAGTCCATAGAAATGCCAGTCCAAGTTCTTTTTAAGAATAGCACGCAAAAGTGTTCCCAAAGTTCTATTGACAACTTCAGTTTGTCCATCTGTTTGAGGATGAAAAGCAGTAGATTACAACAATATTGAGCAAAGTTTAGCCCATAAAGTAATCCAAAAATAGAATCCCTCCCCTTCTTAGTCCTAGGCAACCCCAAAATAAAGTCCATAGAAATGTCAATCCAAGTTCTTTTTAAGAATAGCACGCAAAAGTGTTCTCAAAGTTCTATTTACAACTTCAGTTTGTCCATCTGTTTGAGGATGACAAGTAGTAGATTACAACAATATTGAGCAAAGTTTAGCCCATAAAGTAATCCATAAATAGAATCCCTCCCCTTCTTAGTCCTAGGCAACCCCAAAATAAAGTGCATAGAAACCAAAAATAGAATCCCTCCCCTTCTTATTCCTAGGCAACCCCAAAATAAAGTCCATAGAAATGTCAATCCAAGTTCTTTTTAAGAATAGCACGCAAAAGTGTTCCCAAAGTTCTATTGACAACTTCAGTTTGTCCATCCTTTTAAGGATGACAAGTAGTAGATTACAACAATATGGAGCAAAGTTTAGCCCATAAAGTAATCCAAAAATAGAATCCCTCCCCTTCTTAGTCCTAGGCAACCCCAAAATAAAGTCCATAGAAATGTAAATCCAAGTTCTTTTTAAGAATAGCACGCAAAAGTGTTCCCAAAGTTCTATTGACAACTTCAGTTTGTCCATCCGTTTGAGGATGACAAGTTGTAGATTACAACAATATGGAGCAAAGTTTAGCCCATAAAGTAATCCAAAAACTTAATCCCTCCCCTTCTTAGTCCTAGGCAACCCCAAAATAAAGTCCATAGAAATGTCAGTCCAAGTTCTTTTTAAGAATAGCACACAAAAGTGTTCTCAAAGTTCTATTTACAACTTCAGTTTGTCCATCCGTTTGAGGATGACAAGTAGTAGATTACAACTTTATTGTGCGAAGTTCAGCCCATAAAGTAATCCATAAATAGAATCCCTCCCCTTCTTAGTCCTAGGCAACCCCAAAATAAAGTCCATAGAAATGTCAATCCAAGTTCTTTTTAATAATAGCACGCAAAAGTGTTCCCAAAGTTCTATTGACAACTTCAGTTTGTCCATCTGTTTGAGGATGACAAGTAGTAGATTACAACAATATTGAGCAAAGTTTAGCCCATAAAGTAATCCAAAAATAGAATCCCTCCCCTTCTTAGTCCTAGGCAACCCCAAAATAAAGTCCATAGAAATGTCAATCCAAGTTCTTTTTAAGAATAGCACGCAAAAGTGTTCTCAAAGTTCTTTTGACAACTTCAGTTTGTCCATCCGTTTGAGGATGACAAGTAGTAGATTACAACAATATTGAGCAAAGTTTACCCCATAAAGTAATCCAAAAATAGAATCCCTCCCCTTCTTAGTCCTAGGCAACCCCAAAATAAAGTCCATAGAAATGTCAATCCAAGTTCTTTTTAAGAATAGCACGCAAAAGTGTTCTCAAAGTTCTATTGACAACTTCAGTTTGTCCATCCGTTTGATGATGACAAGTAGTAGATTACAACAATATGGAGCAAAGTTTAGCCCATAAAGTAATCCAAAAACTTAATCCCTCCCCTTCTTAGTCCTAGGCAACCCCAAAATAAAGTCCATAGAAATGTCAATCCAAGTTCTTTTTAAGAATAGCACGCAAAATTGTTCTCAAAGTTCTATTTACAACTTCAGTTTGTCCATCCGTTTGAGGATGACAAGTAGTAGATTACAACTTTATTGTGCAAAGTTCAGCCCATAAAGTAATCCAAAAATAGAATCCCTCCCCTTCTTAGTCCTAGGCAACCCCAAAATAAAGTCCATAGAAATGTCAATCCAAGTTCTTTTTAAGAATTGCACGCAAAAGTGTTCCCAAAGTTCTATTGACAACTTCAGTTTGTCCATTTGTTTGAGGATGACAAGTAGCAGATTACAACAATATTGAGCAAAGTTTAGCCCATAAAGTAATCCAAAAATAGAATCCCTCCCCTTCTTAGTCCTAGGCAACCCCAAAATAAAGTCTATAGAAATGTCAATCCAAGTTCTTTTTAGGAATAGCACGCAAAAGTGTTCCAAAAGTTCTATTGACAACTTCAGTTTGTCCATCTATTTTAGGATGACAAGTAGTAAATTACAACAATATTGAGCAAAGTTTAGCCCATAAAGTAATTCAAAAATAGAATCCCTCCCCTTCTTAGTCCTAGACAACCCAAAATAAAGTCCATAGAAATCCTCAATTGGGAACACTTTAGCGTGATGATCAGGTTAAGGTTTGTTGAGTCATTTATGGATTACTTTATGTCAGTCCAAGTTCTTTTAAGAATAGCACGCAAAAGTGTTCCCAAAGTATTCTCAAAGTTCTATTTACAACTTCAGTTTGTCCATCCGTTCGAGGATGACAAGTAGTAGATTACAACTTTATTGTGCAAAGTTCTGCCCATAAAGTAATCCATAAATAGAATCCCTCCCCCTCTTAGTCCTAGGCAACCCCAAAATAAAGTCCATAGAAATGTCAGTCCAAGTTCTTTTTAAGAATAGCACGCAAAAGTGATCCCAAAGTTCTATTGACAACTTCAGTTTGTCCATCTGTTTGAGGATGAAAAGTAGTAGATTACAACAATATTGAGCAAAGTTTAGCCCATAAAATAATCCAAAAATAGAATCCCTCCCCTTCTTAGTCCTAGGCAACCCCAAAATAAAGTCCATAGAAATGTCAATCCAAGTTCTTTTTAAGAATAGCACGCAAAAGTGTTCTCAAAGTTCTATTTACAACTTCAGTTTGTCCATCCGTTTGAGGATGACAAGTAGTAGATTACAACAATATTGAGCAAAGTTTAGCCCATAAAGTAATCCATAAATAGAATCCCTCCCCTTCTTAGTCCTAGGCAACCCCAAAATAAAGTGCATAGAAACCAAAAATAGAATCCCTCCCCTTCTTAGTCCTAGGCAACCCCAAAATAAAGTCCATAGAAATGTCAATCCAAGTTCTTTTTAAGAATAGCACGCAAAAGTATTCCCAAAGTTTTATTGACAACTTCAGTTTGTCCATCCTTTTAAGGATGACAAGTAGTAGATTACAACAATATGGAGCAAAGTTTAGCCCATAAAGTAATCCAAAAATAGAATCCCTCCCCTTCCTAGTCCTAGGCAACCCCAAAATAAAGTCCATAGAAATGTAAATCCAAGTTCTTTTTAAGAATATCACGCAAAAGTGTTCCCAAAGTTCTATTGACAACTTCAGTTTGTCCATCCGTTTGAGGATGACAAGTAGTAGATTACAATAATATGGAGCAAAGTTTAGCCCATAAAGTAATCCAAAAACTTAATCCCTCCCCTTCTTAGTCCTAGGCAACCCCAAAATAAAGTCCATAGAAATGTCAGTCCAAGTTCTTTTTAAGAATGGAACGCAAAAGTGTTCTCAAAGTTCTATTTACAACTTCAGTTTGTCCATCCGTTTGAGGATGAAAAGTAGTAGATTACAACTTTATTGTGCGAAGTTCAGCCCATAAAGTAATCCATAAATAGAATCCCTCCCCTTCTTAGTCCTAGACAACCCCAAAATAAAGTCCATAGAAATGTCAATCCAAGTTCTTTTTAATAATAGCACGCAAAAGTGTTCCCAAAGTTCTATTGACAACTTCAGTTTGTCCATCTGTTTGAGGATGACAAGTAGTAGATTACAACAATATTGAGCAAAGTTTAGCCCATAAAGTAATCCAAAAATAGAATCCCTCCCCTTTTTAGTCCTAGGCAACCCCAAAATAAAGTCCATAGAAATGTCAATCCAAGTTCTTTTTAAGAATTGCCCGCAAAAGTGTTCCCAAAGTTCTATTGACAACTTCAGTTTGTCCATCTGTTTGAGGATGACAAGTAGTAGATTACAACAATATTGAGCAAAGTTTAGCCCATAAAGTAATCCAAAAATAGAATCCCTCCCCTTCTTAGTCCTAGGCAACCCCAAAATAAAATCCATAGAAATGTCAATTCAAGTTCTTTTTATGAATAGCACGCAAAAGTGTTCCCAAAGTTCTATTGACAACTTCAGTTTGTTCATCTGTTTGAGGATGACAAGTAGTAGATTACAACAATATTGAGCAAAGTTTAGCCCATAAAGTAATCCAAAAATAGAATCCCTCCCCTTCTTAGTCCTAGGCAACCCCAAAATAAAGTCCATAGAAATGTCAATCCAAGTTCTTTTTAAGAATAGCACGCAAAAGTGTTCTCAAAGTTCTATTTACAACTTCAGTTTGTCCATCCGTTTGAGGATGACAAGTAGTAGATTACAACAAGATTGAGCAAAGTTTAGCCCATAAAGTAATCCAAAAATAGAATCCCTCCCCTTCTTAATCCTAGGCAACCCCAAAATAAAGTCCATAGAAATGTCAATCCAAGTTCTTTTTAAGAATAGCACGCGAAAGTGTTCCCAAAGTTCTATTGACAACTTCAGTTTGTCCATCCGTTTGAGGATGACAAGTAGTAGATTACAAATTTATTGTGCAAAGTTTAGCCCATAAAGTAATCCATAAATAGAATCCCTCACCTTCTTAGTCCTAGGCAACCCCAAAATAAAGTCCATAGAAATGTCAATCCAAGTTCTTTTTAAGAATAGCACGCAAAAGTGTTCCCAAAGTTCTATTGACAACTTCAGTTTGTCCATCCGTTTGAGGATGACAAGTAGTAGATTACAACAATATTGAGCAAAGTTTAGCCCATAAAGTAATCCAAAAATAGAATCCCTCACCTTCTTAGTCCTAGGCAACCCCAAAATAAAGTCCATAGAAATGTCAGTCCAAGTTATTTTTAAGAATAGCACGCAAAAGTGTTCTCAAAGTTCTATTTACAACTTCAGTTTGTCCATCCGTTTGAGGATGACAAGTAGTAGATTACAACAATATTGAGCAAAGTTTAGCCCATAAAGTAATCCAAAAATAAAATCCCTCCCCTTCTTAGTCCTAGGCGACCCCAAAATAAAGTCCATAGAAATGTCAGTCCAAGTTCTTTTTAAAAATAGCACGCAAAAGTGTTCTCAAAGTTCTATTTACAACTTCAGTTTGTCCATCCGTTTGAGGATGACAAGTAGTAGATTACAACAATATTGAGAATAAAGCTTAACCCATAAAGTAATCCATAAATAGAATCCCTCCCCTTCTTAGTCCTAGACAACCCCAAAATAAAGTCCATAGAAATGTCAATCCAAGTTCTTTTAGGAATAGCACGCAAAAGTGTTCCCAAAGTTCTTTTTACAACTTCAGTTTGTCCATCCGTTTGAGGATGACAAGTCGTAGATTACAACAATATTGAGCAAAGTTTAGCCCATAAAGTAATCCAAAAATAGAATCCCTCCCCTTCTTAGTCCTAGGCAACCCCAAAATAAAGTCCATAGAAATCCTCAATTGGGAACACTTTTGCGTGATGATCAGGTTAAGGTTTGTTGAGTCATTTATGGATTACTTTATGTCAGTCCAAGTTCTTTTAAGAATAGCACGCAAAAGTGTTCCCAAAGTATTCTCAAAGTTCTATTTACAACTTCAGTTTGTCCATCCGTTTGAGGATGACAAGTAGTAGATTACAACTTTATTGTGCAAAGTTCAGCCCATAAAGTAATCCATAAATAGAATCCCTCCCCTTCTTAGTCCTAGGCAACCCCAAAATAAAGTCCATAGAAATGTCAGTCCAAGTTCTTTTTAAGAATAGCACGCAAAAGTGTTCCCAAAGTTCTATTGACAACTTCAGTTTGTCCATCTGTTTGAGGATGACAAGTAGTAGATTACAACAATATTGAGCAAAGTTTAGCCCATAAAGTAATCCAAAAATAAAATCCCTCCCCTTCTTAGTCCTAGGCAACCCCAAAATAAATTCCATAGAAATGTCAATCCAAGTTCTTTTTAAGAATATCACGCAAAAGTGTTCCCAAAGTTCTATTTACAACTTCAGTTTGTCCATCCGTTTGAGGATGACAAGTAGTAGATTACAACAAAATGGATCAAAGTTTAGCCCATAAAGTAATCCAAAAATAAAATCCCTCCCCTTCTTAGTCCTAGGCAACCCCAAAATAAAGTCCATAGAAATGTCAATCCAAGTTCTTTTTAAGAATAGCACGCAAAAGTGTTCCCAAAGTTCTATTGACAACTTCAGTTTGTCCATCCTTTTGAGGATGACAAGTAGTAGATTACAACAATATTGAGCAAAGTTTAGCCCATAAAGTAATCCAAAAATAGAATCCCTCCACTTCTTAGTCCTAGGCAACCCCAAAATAAAGTGCATAGAAATGTCAATCCAAGTTCTTTTAAGAATAGCACGCACAAGTGTTCCCAAAGTTCTATTTACAACTTCAGTTTGTCCACCCATTTGAGGATGACAAGTAGTAGATTACAACAATATTGAGCAAAGTTTAGCCCATAAAGTAATCCAAAAATAGAATCCCTCACCTTCTTAGTCCTAGACAACCCCAAAATAAAGTCCATAGAAATGTCAGTCCAAGTTTTTTTTAAGAATAGCACGCAAAAGTGTTCTCAAAGTTGTATTTACAACTTCAGTTTGTCCATCCGTTTGAGGATGACAAGTAGTAGATTACAACAATATTGAGAAAAGTTTAGCCCATAAAGTAATCCAAAAATAAAATCCCTCCCCTTCTTAGTCCTAGGCAACCCCAAAATAAAGTCCATAGAAATGTCAGTCCAAGTTCTTTTTAAAAATAGCACGCAAAAGTGTTCTCAAAGTTCTATTTACAACTTCAGTTTGTCATTCCGTTTGAGGATGACAAGTAGTAGATTACAACAATATTGAGAATAAAGTTTAACCCATAAAGTAATCCATAAATAGAATACCTCCCCTTCTTAGTCCTAGACAACCCCAAAATAAAGTCCATAGAAATGTCAATCCAAGTTCTTTTAAGAATAGCACGCAAAAGTTTTCCCAAAGTTCTATTTACAACTTCAGTTTGTCCATCCGTTTGAGGATGACAATTCGTTGATTACAACAATATTGAGCAAAGTTTAGCCCATAAAGTAATCCATAAATAGAATCCCTCCCCTTCTTAGTCCTAGGCAACCCCAAAATAAAGTCCATAGAAATGTCAATCAAAGTTCTTTTAAGAATAGCACGCAAAAGTGTTCCCAAAGTTCTATTGACAACTTCAGTTTTTCCATCCGTTTGAGGATGACAAGTAGTAGATTACAACAATATTGAGCAAAGTTTAGCCCATAAAGTAATCCAAAAATAGAATCCCTCCACTTCTTAGTCCTAGGCAACCCCAAAATAAAGTGCATAGAAATGTCAGTCCAAGTTCTTTTTAAAAATAGCACGCAAAATTGTTCTCAAAGTTCTATTTACAACTTCAGTTTGTCCATCCGTTTGAGGATGACAAGTAGTAGATTACAACAATATTGAGCAAAGTTTAGCCCATAAAGTAATCCAAAAATAAAATCCCTCCCCTTCTTAGTCCTAGGCAACCCCAAAATAAAGTCCATAGAAATGTCAGTCCAAGTTCTTTTTAAGAATAGCACGCAAAAGTGTTCTCAAAGTTCTATTTACAACTTCATTTTGTCCATCCGTTTGAGGATGACAAGTAGTAGATTACAACAATATTGAGCATAAAGTTTAGCCCATAAGGTAATCCAAAATATAAATCCCTCCTCTTCTTAGTTCTAGACAACCCAAAATAAAGTCCATAGAAATGTCAATCCAAGTTCTTTTTAAGAATAGCACGCAAAAGTGTTCTCAAAGTTCTATTTACAACTTCAGTTTGTCCATCCGTTTGAGGATGACAAGTAGTAGATTACAACATTATTGTGCAAAGTTCAGCCCATAAAGTAATCCAAAAATAGAATCCCTTCCCTTATTAGTCCTAGGCAACCCCAAAATAAAGTCCATAGAAATGTCAATCCAAGTTCTTTTTAAGAATTGCACGCAAAAGTGTTCCCAAAGTTCTATTGACACCTTCAGTTTGTCCATCCTGTTTGAGGATGACAAGTAGTAGATTACAACAATATTGAGCAAAGTTTAGCCCATAAAGTAATCCAAAAATACAATCCCTCCCCTTCTTAGTCCTAGGCAACCCCAAAATAAAGTACATAGAAATGTCAATCCAAGTTCTTTTATGAATAGTACGCAAAAGTGTTCCAAAAGTTCTATTTACAACTTCAGTTTGTCCATCTGTTTGAGGATGACAAGTAGTAGATTGCAACAATATTGAGCAAATTTTAGCCCATAAAGTAATTCAAAAATAGAATCCCTCCCCTTCTTAGTCCTAGGCAACCCCAAAATAAAGTCCATAGAAATCCTCAATTGGGAACACTTTTGCGTGATGATCAGGTTAAGGTTTGTTGAGTCATTTATGGATTACTTTATGTCAGTCTAAGTTCTTTTAAGAATAGCACGCAAAAGTGTTCCCAAAGTATTCTCAAAGTTCTATTTACAACTTCAGTTTGTCCATCCGTTCGAGGATGACAAGTAGTAGATTACAACTTTATTGTGCAAAGTTCAGCCCATAAAGTAATCCATAAATAGAATCCCTCCCCTTCTTAGTCCTAGGCAACCCCAAAATAAAGTCCATAGAAATGCCAGTCCAAGTTCTTTTTAAGAATAGCACGCAAAAGTGTTCCAAAGTTCTATTGACAACTTCAGTTTGTCCATCTGTTTGAGGATGAAAAGCAGTAGATTACAACAATATTGAGCAAAGTTTAGCCCATAAAGTAATCCAAAAATAGAATCCCTCCCCTTCTTAGTCCTAGGCAACCCCAAAATAAAGTCCATAGAAATGTCAATCCAAGTTCTTTTTAAGAATAGCACGCAAAAGTGTTCTCAAAGTTCTATTTACAACTTCAGTTTGTCCATCTGTTTGAGGATGACAAGTAGTAGATTACAACAATATTGAGCAAAGTTTAGCCCATAAAGTAATCCATAAATAGAATCCCTCCCCTTCTTAGTCCTAGGCAACCCCAAAATAAAGTGCATAGAAACCAAAAATAGAATCCCTCCCCTTCTTATTCCTAGGCAACCCCAAAATAAAGTCCATAGAAATGTCAATCCAAGTTCTTTTTAAGAATAGCACGCAAAAGTGTTCCCAAAGTTCTATTGACAACTTCAGTTTGTCCATCCTTTTAAGGATGACAAGTAGTAGATTACAACAATATGGAGCAAAGTTTAGCCCATAAAGTAATCCAAAAATAGAATCCCTCCCCTTCTTAGTCCTAGGCAACCCCAAAATAAAGTCCATAGAAATGTAAATCCAAGTTCTTTTTAAGAATAGCACGCAAAAGTGTTCCCAAAGTTCTATTGACAACTTCAGTTTGTCCATCCGTTTGAGGATGACAAGTAGTAGATTACAACAATATGGAGCAAAGTTTAGCCCATAAAGTAATCCAAAAATAGAATCCCTCCCCTTCTTAGTCCTAGGCAACCCCAAAATAAAGTCCATAGAAATGTCAATCCAAGTTCTTTTTAAGAATAGCACAGCAAAAGTGTTCCAAAGTTCTATTTACAACTTCAGTTTGTCCATCCGTTTGAGGATGACAAGTAGTAGATTACAACATTATTGATGCAAAGTTTAGCCCATAAAGTAATCCATAAATAGAATCCCTCCCCTTCTTAGTCCTAGGCAACCCCAAAATAAAGTCCATAGAAATGTCAATCCAAGTTCTTTTTAAGAATAGCACGCAAAAGTGTTCCCAAAGTTCTATTGACAACTTCAGTTTGTCCATCTGTTTGAGGATGACAAGTAGTAGATTACAACAATATTGAGCAAAGTTTAGCCCATAAAGTAATCCAAAAATAGAATCCCTCCCCTTCTTAGTCCTAGGCAACCCCAAAATAAAGTTCATAGAAATGTCAATCCAAGTTCTTTTAAGAATAGCACGCAAAAGTGTTCTCAAAGTTCTATTGACAACTTCAGTTTGTCCATCCGTTTGAGGATGACAAGTAGTAGATTACAACAATATTGAGCAAAGTTTAGCCCATAAAGTAATCCAAAAATAGAATCCCTCCCCTTCTTAGTCCTAGGCAACCCCAAAATAAAGTCCATAGAAATGTCAAGTCCAAGTTCTTTTAAGAATAGCACGCAAAAGTGTTCTCAAAGTTCTATTTACAACTTCAGTTTGTCCATCCGTTTGAGGATGACAAGTAGTAGATTACAACAATATGGAGCAAAGTTTAGCCCATAAAGTAATCCAAAAATAAATCCCTCCCCTTCTTAGTCCTAGGCAACCCCAAAATAAAGTCCATAGAAATGTCAATCCAAGTTCTTTTAAGAATAGCACGCAAAATTGTTCTCAAAGTTCTATTTACAACTTCAGTTTGTCCATCCGTTTGAGGATGACAAGTAGTAGATTACAACTTTATTGTGCAAAGTTCAGCCCATAAAGTAATCCAAAAATAGAATCCCTCCCCTTCTTAGTCCTAGGCAACCCCAAAATAAAGTCCATAGAAATGTCAATCCAAGTTCTTTTAAGAATAGCACGCAAAAGTGTTCCCAAAGTTCTATTGACAACTTCAGTTTGTCCATCTGTTTGAGGATGACAAGTAGTAGATTACAACAATATTGAGCAAAGTTTAGCCCATAAAGTAATCCAAAAATAGAATCCCTCCCCTTCTTAGTCCTAGGCAACCCCAAAATAAAGTCATAGAAATGTCAATCCAAGTTCTTTTAAGAATAGCACGCAAAAGTGTTCCAAAAGTTCTATTGACAACTTCAGTTTGTCCATCTGTTTGAGGATGACAAGTAGTAATTACAACAATATTGAGCAAAGTTTAGCCCATAAAGTAATTCAAAAATAGAATCCCTCCCCTTCTTAGTCCTAGACAACCCAAAAATAAAGTCCATAGAAATCCTCAATTGGGAACACTTTAGCGTGATGATCAGGTTAAGGTTTGTTGAGTCATTTATGGATTACTTTATGTCAGTCCAAGTTCTTTTAAGAATAGCACGCAAAAGTGTTCCCAAGTATTCTCAAAGTTCTATTTACAAACTTCAGTTTGTCCATCCGTTCGAGGATGACAAGTAGTAGATTCAACTTTATTGTGCAAAGTTCTGCCCATAAAGTAATCCATAAATAGAATCCCTCCCCCTCTTAGTCCTAGGCAACCCCAAAATAAAGTCCATAGAAATGTTCAGTCCAAGTTCTTTTTAAGAATAGCACGCAAAAGTGATCCCAAAGTTCTATTGACAACTTCAGTTTGTCCATCTGTTTGAGGATGAAAAGTAGTAGATTACAACAATATTGAGCAAAGTTTAGCCCATAAAATAATCCAAAAATAGAATCCCTCCCCTTCTTAGTCCTAGGCAACCCCAAAATAAAGTCCATAGAAATGTCAATCCAAGTTCTTTTTAAGAATAGCACGCAAAAGTGTTCTCAAAGTTCTATTTACAACTTCAGTTTGTCCATCCGTTTGAGGATGACAAGTAGTAGATTACAACATTATTGTGCAAAGTTTTAGCCCATAAAGTAATCCAAAAATAGAATCCCTCCCCTTCTTAGTCCTAGGCAACCCCAAAATAAAGTCCATAGAAATGTCAGTCCAAGTTCTTTTAAGAATAGCACGCAAAAGTGTTCTCAAAGTTTCTATTTACAACTTCAGTTTGTCCATCCGTTTGAGGATGACAAAGTAGTAGATTACAACAATATTGAGCAAAGTTTAGCCCATAAAGTAATCCATAAATAGAATCCCTCCCTTCTTAGTCCTAGGACAACCCCAAAATAAAGTCCATAGAAATGTCAATCCAGTTCTTTTAAGAATAGCACGCAAAAGTGTTCCCAAAGTTCTATTTACAACTTCAGTTTGTCCATCGTTTGAGGATGACAAGTAGTAGATTACAACAATATTGAGCAAAGTTTAGCCCATAAAGTAATCAAAAATAGAATCCCTCCCCTTCTTAGTCCTAGGCAACCCCAAAATAAAGTCCATAGAAATGTCAGTCCAAGTTCTTTTTAAGAATAGCACGCAAAAGTGTTCTCAAAGTTCTATTGACAACTTCAGTTTGTCCATCCGTTTGAGGATGACAAGTAGTAGATTACAACAATTATTGAGCAAAGTTTAGCCCATAAAGTAATCCAAAAATAGAATCCCTCCCCTTCTTAGTCCTAGGCAACCCCAAAATAAAGTCCATAGAAATGTCAATCCAAGTTCTTTTTAAGAATAGCACGCAAAAGTGTTCCCAAAGTTCTATTGACAACTTCAGTTTGTCCATCTGTTTGAGGATGACAAGTAGTAGATTACAACAATATTGAGCAAAGTTTAGCCCATAAAGTAATCCAAAAATAGAATCCCTCCCCTTCTTAGTCCTAGGCAACCCAAAATAAAGTCCATAGAAATGTCAATCCAAGTTCTTTTTAAGAATAGCACGCAAAAGTGTTCCCAAAGTTCTATTGACAACTTCAGTTTGTCCATCTGTTTGAGGATGACAAGTAGTAGATTACAACAATATTGAGCAAAGTTTAGCCCATAAAGTAATCCAAAAATAGAATCCCTCCCCTTCTTAGTCCTAGGCAACCCCAAAATAAAGTCCATAGAAATGTCAATCCAAAGTTCTTTTTATGAATAGCACGCAAAAGTGTTCCCAAAGTTCTATTGACAACTTCAGTTTGTCCATCCTGTTTGAGGATGACAAGTAGTAGATTACAACAATATTGAGCAAAGTTTAGCCCATAAAGTAATCCAAAAATAGAATCCCTCCCCTTCTTAGTCCTAGGCAACCCCAAAATAAAGTCCATAGAAATGTCAATCCAAGTTCTTTTTAAGAATAGCACGCAAAAGTGTTCTCAAAGTTCTATTGACAACTTCAGTTTGTCCATCCGTTTGATGATGACAAGTAGTAGATTACAACAATATGGAGCAAAGTTTAGCCCATAAAGTAATCCAAAAACTTAATCCCTCCCCTTCTTAGTCCTAGGCAACCCCAAATAAAGTCCATAGAAATGTCAATCCAAGTTCTTTTTAAGAATAGCACGCAAAAGTGTTCTCAAAGTTCTATTTACAACTTCAGTTTGTCCATCCGTTTGAGGATGACAAGTAGTAGATTACAACTTTATTGTGCAAAGTTTAGCCCATAAAGTAATCCAAAAATAGAATCCCTCCCCTTCTTAGTCCTAGGCAACCCCAAAATAAAGTCCATAGAAATGTCAATCCAAGTTCTTTTTAAGAATTGCACGCAAAAGTGTTCCCAAAGTTCTATTGACAACTTCAGTTTGTCCATTTGTTTGAGGATGACAAGTAGCAGATTACAACAATATTGAGCAAAGTTTAGCCCATAAAGTAATCCAAAAATAGAATCCCTCCCCTTCTTAGTCCTAGGCAACCCCAAAATAAAGTCTATAGAAATGTCAATCCAAGTTCTTTTTAGAATAGCACGCAAAAGTGTTCCAAAGTTCTATTGACAACTTCAGTTTGTCCATCCGTTTGAGGATGACAAGTAGTAGATTACAACTTTATTGTGCAAAGTTTAGCCCATAAAGTAATCCAAAAATAGAATCCCTCCCCTTCTTAGTCCTAGGCAACCCAAAATAAAGTCCATAGAAATGTCAATCCAAGTTCTTTTTAAGAATAGCACGCAAAAGTTGTCCAAAGTTCTATTGACAAACTTCAGTTTGTCCATCGTTGAGGATGACAAGTAGTAGATTACACAACTATTGAGCAAAGTTTAGCCATAAAGTAATCCAAAAATAAGAATCCCTCAGCTTCTTAGTCCTAGGCAACCCAAAAATAAAGTCCATAGAAATGTCAATCCAAGTCTTTTTAAGAATAGCACGCAAAAGTGTTCTCAAAGTTCTATTGACAACTTCAGTTGTCCATCCGTTTGAGGATGACAAGTAGTAGATTACAACAATATGGGAGCAAAGTTTAGCCCATAAAGATAATCCAAAAATAGAATCCCTCCCCTTCTTAGTCCTAGGCAACCCCAAAATAAAGTCATAGAAATGTCAATCCAAGTTCTTTTTAAGAATAGCACGCAAAAGTGTTCTCAAAGTTCTATTTACAACTTCAGTTTGTCCATCCGTTTGAGGATGACAAGTAGTAGATTACAACAATATTGAGCAAAGTTTAGCCCATAAAGTAATCCATAAATAGAATCCCTCCCCTTCTTAGTCCTAGGCAACCCCAAAATAAAGTGCATAGAAACCAAAAATAGAATCCCTCCCCTTCTTAGTCCTAGGCAACCCCCAAAATAAAGTCCATAGAAATGTCAATCCAAGTTCTTTTAAGAATAGCACGCAAAAGTATTCCCAAAGTTTTATTGACAACTTCAGTTTTGTCCATCCTTTTAAGGATGACAAGTAGTAGATTACAAAAATATGGAGCAAAGTTAGCCCATAAAGTAATCCAAAAATAGAATCCCTCCCCTTCCTTAGTCCTAGGCAACCCCAAAATAAAGTCCATAGAAATGTTAAATCCAAGTTCTTTTTAAGAATATCACGCAAAAGTGTTCCCAAAGTTCTATTGACAACTTCAGTTTGTCCATCCGTTTGAGGATGACAAGTAGTAGATTACAACAATATTGAGCAAAGTTTAGCCCATAAAGTAATCCAAAAATAGAATCCCTCCCCTTCTTAGTCCTAGGCAACCCCAAAATAAAGTCCATAGAAATGTCAGTCCAAGTTCTTTTTAAGAATGGCACGCAAAAGTGTTCTCCAAAGTTCTATTGACAACTTCAGTTTGTCCATCCGTTTGAGGATGACAAGTAGTAGATTACAACAATTATTGTGCAAAGTTTAGCCCATAAAGTAATCCATAAATAGAATCCCTCCCCTTCTTAGTCCTAGACAACCCCAAAATAAAGTCCATAGAAATGTCAATCCAAGTTCTTTTAATAATAGCACGCAAAAGTGTTCCCAAAGTTCTATTGACAACTTCAGTTTGTCCATCTGTTTGAGGATGACAAGTAGTAGATTACAACAATATTGAGCAAAGTTTAGCCCATAAAGTAATCCAAAAATAGAATCCCTCCCCTTTTTAGTCCTATGCAACCCCAAAATAAAGTCCATAGAAATGTCAATCCAAGTTCTTTTAAGAATAGCACGCAAAAGTGTTCCCAAAGTTCTATTGACAACTTCAGTTTGTCCATCGTTTGAGGATGACAAGTAGTAGATTACAACAATATTGAGCAAAGTTTAGCCCATAAAGTAATCCAAAAATAGAATCCCTCCCCTTCTTAGTCCTAGGCAACCCCAAATAAAGTCCATAGAAATGTCAATTCCAAGTTCTTTTTATGAATAGCACGCAAAAGTGTTCCCAAAGTTCTATTGACAACTTCAGTTTGTCCATCTGTTTGAGGATGACAAGTAGTAGATTACAACAATATTGAGCAAAGTTTAGCCCATAAAGTAATCCAAAAATAGAATCCCTCCCCTTCTTAGTCCTAGGCAACCCCAAAATAAAGTCCATAGAAATGTCAATCCAAGTTCTTTTAAGAATAGCACGCAAAAGTGTTCTCAAAGTTCTATTTACAACTTCAGTTTGTCCATCCGTTTGAGGATGACAAGTAGTAGATTACAACAAGATTGAGCAAAGTTTAGCCCATAAAGTAATCCAAAAATAGAATCCCTCCCCTTCTTAATCCTAGGCAACCCCAAAATAAAGTCCATAGAAATGTCAATCCAAGTTCTTTTTAAGAATAGCACGCGAAAGTGTTCCCAAAGTTCTATTGACAACTTCAGTTTGTCCATCCGTTTGAGGATGACAAGTAGTAGATTACAAATTATTGTGCAAAGTTTAGCCCATAAAGTAATCCATAAATAGAATCCCTCACCTTCTTAGTCCTAGGCAACCCCAAAATAAAGTCCATAGAAATGTCAATCCAAGTTCTTTTTAAGAATAGCACGCAAAAGTGTTCCCAAAGTTCTATTGACAACTTCAGTTTGTCCATCCGTTTGAGGATGACAAGTAGTAGATTACAACAATATTGAGCAAAGTTTAGCCCATAAAGTAATCCAAAAATAGAATCCCTCACCTTCTTAGTCCTAGGCAACCCCAAAATAAAGTCCATAGAAATGTCAGTCCAAGTTATTTTTAAGAATAGCACGCAAAAGTGTTCTCAAAGTTCTATTTACAACTTCAGTTTGTCCATCCGTTTGAGGATGACAAGTAGTAGATTACAACAATATTGAGCAAAGTTTAGCCCATAAAGTAATCCAAAAATAAAATCCCTCCCCTTCTTAGTCCTAGGCAACCCCAAAATAAAGTCCATAGAAATGTCAGTCCAAGTTCTTTTAAAATAGCACGCAAAAGTGTTCTCAAAGTTCTATTTACAACTTCAGTTTGTCCATCCGTTTGAGGATGACAAGTAGTAGATTACAACAATATTGAGCAAAGTTAACCCATAAAGTAATCCATAAATAGAATCCCTCCCCTTCTTAGTCCTAGGACAACCCCAAAATAAAGTCCATAGAAATGTCAATCCAAGTTCTTTTAGAATAGCACGCAAAAGTGTTCCCAATTTCTATTGACAACTTCAGTTTGTCCATCTGTTTGAGGATGACAAGTAGTAGATTACAACAATATTGAGCAAAGTTTAGCCCATAAAGTAATCCAAAATAGAATCCCTCCCCTTCTTAGTCCTAGGCAACCCCAAAATAAAGTCCATAGAAATGTCAATCCAAGTTCTTTTTAAGAATAGCACGCAAAAGTGTTCCCAAAGTTCTATTGACAACTTCAGTTTGTCCATCCGTTTGAGGATGACAAGTAGTAGATTACAACAATATAGAGCAAAGTTTAGCCCATAAAGTAATCCAAAAATATAATCCCTCCCCTTCTTAGTCCTAGTCAACCCCAAATAAAGTCCATAGAAATGTCAATCCAAGTTCTTTTTAAGAAATAGCACGCAAAAGTGGTTCTCCAAGTTCTATTTACAACTTCAGTTTGTCCATCCGTTTGAGGATGACAAGTAGTAGATTACAACAATATTGAGCAAAGTTTAGCCCATAAAGTAATCCAAAATAGAATCCCTCCCCTTCTTAGTCCTAGGCAACCCCAAAATAAAGTCCATAGAAATGTCAATCCAAGTTCTTTTTAAGAATAGCACGCAAAAGTGTTCCCAAAGTTCTATTTACAACTTCAGTTTGTCCATCCGTTTGAGGATGACAAGTAGTAGATTACAACAAAATTGAGCAAAGTTTAGCCCATAAAGTAATCCAAAAATAAAATCCCTCCCCTTCTTAGTCCTAGGCAACCCCAAAATAAAGTCCATAGAAATGTCAATCCAAGTTCTTTTTAAGAATAGCACGCAAAAGTGTTCCCAAAGTTCTATTGACAACTTCAGTTTGTCCATCCTTTTGAGGATGACAAGTAGTAGATTACAACAATATTGAGCAAAGTTTAGCCCATAAAGTAATCCAAAAATAGAATCCCTCCACTTCTTAGTCCTAGGCAACCCCAAAATAAAGTGCATAGAAATGTCAATCCAAGTTCTTTTAAGAATAGCACGCAAAAGTGTTCCCAAAGTTCTATTTACAACTTCAGTTTGTCCATCCCATTTGAGGATGACAAGTAGTAGATTACAACAATATTGAGCAAAGTTTAGCCCATAAAGTAATCCAAAAATAGAATCCCTCACCTTCTTAGTCCTAGACAACCCCAAAATAAAGTCCATAGAAATGTCAGTCCAAGTTCTTTTTAAGAATAGCACGCAAAAGTGTTCTCAAAGTTCTATTTACAACTTCAGTTTGTCCATCCGTTTGAGGATGACAAGTAGTAGATTACAACAATATTGAGCAAAGTTTAGCCCATAAAGTAATCCAAAAATAAAATCCCTCCCCTTCTTAGTCCTAGGCAACCCCAAAATAAAGTCCATAGAAATGTCAGTCCAAGTTCTTTTTAAGAATAGCACGCAAAAGTGTTCTCAAAGTTCTATTTACAACTTCAGTTTGTCATCCGTTTGAGGATGACAAGTAGTAGATTACAACAATATTGAGCATAAAGTTTAACCCATAAAGTAATCCATAAATAGAATACCTCCCCTTCTTAGTCCTAGACAACCCCAAAATAAAGTCCATAGAAATGTCAATCCAAGTTCTTTTAAGAATAGCACGCAAAAGTTTTCCCAAAGTTCTATTTACAACTTCAGTTTGTCCATCCGTTTGAGGATGACAATTCGTTGATTACAACAATATTGAGCAAAGTTTAGCCCATAAAGTAATCCATAAATAGAATCCCTCCCCTTCTTAGTCCTAGGCAACCCCAAAATAAAGTCCATAGAAATGTCAATCAAAGTTCTTTTTAAGAATAGCACGCAAAAGTGTTCCCAAAGTTCTATTGACAACTTCAGTTTTTCCATCCGTTTGAGGATGACAAGTAGTAGATTACAACAATATTGAGCAAAGTTTAGCCCATAAAGTAATCCAAAAATAGAATCCCTCCACTTCTTAGTCCTAGGCAACCCCAAAATAAAGTGCATAGAAATGTCAGTCCAAGTTCTTTTTAAAAATAGCACGCAAAATTGTTCTCAAAGTTCTATTTACAACTTCAGTTTGTCCATCCGTTTGAGGATGACAAGTAGTAGATTACAACAATATTGAGCAAAGTTTAGCCCATAAAGTAATCCAAAAATAAAATCCCTCCCCTTCTTAGTCCTAGGCAACCCCAAAATAAAGTCCATAGAAATGTCAGTCCAAGTTCTTTTTAAGAATAGCACGCAAAAGTGTTCTCAAAGTTCTATTTACAACTTCATTTTGTCCATCCGTTTGAGGATGACAAGTAGTAGATTACAACAATATTGAGCATAAAGTTTAGCCCATAAGGTAATCCAAATATAAAATCCCTCCTCTTCTTAGTTCTAGACAACCCAAAATAAGTCCATAGAAATGTCAATCCAAGTTCTTTTTAAGAATAGCACGCAAAATTGTTCTCAAAGTTCTATTTACAACTTCAGTTTGTCCATCCGTTTGAGGATGACAAGTAGTAGATTACAAACTTATTGTGCAAAGTTTAGCCCATAAAGTAATCCATAAATAGAATCCCTCCCCTTATTAGCCTAGGCAACCCCAAAATAAGTCCTAAAAATGTCAGTCCAAGTTCTTTTTAAGAATAGCACGCAAAAGTGTTCCCAAAGTTCTATTGACACTTCAGTTTGTCCATCTGTTTGAAGATACAAGTAGTAGATTACCAACAATATTGAGCAAAGGTTAGGCCCATAAAAGTAATCCAAAAATAGAATCCCTCCCCTTCTTAGTCCTAGGCAACCCAAATAAAGTGCATAGAAATGTCAATCCAAGGTCTTTTAAGAATAGCACGCAAAGTGTTTCCCAAAGTTCTATTTACAACTTCAGTTTGTCCATCCGTTTGAGGATGACAAGTAGTAGATTACAACAATATTGAGCAAAGTTTAGCCCATAAAGTAATCCAAAAATAGAATCCCTCCCCTTCTTAGTCCTAGCACCCAAAAATAAAAGGCATAGAAATGTCAGTCCAAGTTCTTTTTAAGAATAGCACGCAAAAGTGTTCCCAAAGTATTCTCAAAGTTCTATTTACAACTTCAGTTTGTCCATCCGTTCGAGGATGACAAGTAGTAGATTACAACTTTATTGTGCAAAGTTCAGCCATAAAGTAATCCATAAATAGAATCCCTCCCCTTCTTAGTCCTAGGCAACCCCAAAATAAAGTCCATAGAAATGCCAGTCCAAGTTCTTTTTAAGAATAGCACGCAAAAGTGTTCCCAAAGTTCTATTGACAACTTCAGTTTGTCCATCTGTTGAGGATGACAAGCAGTAGATTACAACAATATTGAGCAAAGTTAGCCCATAAAGTAATCCAAAATAGAATCCCTCCCCTTCTTAGTCCTAGGCAACCCCAAAATAAAGTCCATAGAAATGTCAATCCAAGTTCTTTTAAGAATAGCACGCAAAAGTGTTCTCAAAGTTCTATTTACAACTTCAGTTTGTCCATCTGTTTGAGGATGACAAGTAGTAGATTACAACAATATTGAGCAAAGTTTAGCCCATAAGTAATCCATAAATAGAATCCCTCCCCTTCTTAGTCCTAGGCAACCCCAAAATAAAGTGCATAGAAACCAAAATAGAATCCCTCCCCTTCTTATTCCTAGGCAACCCAAAATAAAGTCCATAGAAATGTCAATCCAAGTTCTTTTTAAGAATAGCACGCAAAAGTGTTCCCAAAGTTCTATTGACAACTTCAGTTTGTCCATCCTTTAAGGATGACAAGTAGTAGATTACACAATATGGAGCCAAAGTTTAGCCCATAAAGTAATCCAAAAATAGAATCCCTCCCCTTCTTAGTCCTAGGCAACCCCAAAATAAAGTCCATAGAAATGTAAATCCAAGTTCTTTTTAAGAATAGCACGCAAAAGTGTTCCCAAAGTTCTATTGACAACTTCAGTTTGTCCATCCGTTTGAGGATGACAAGTTGTAGATTACAACAATATGGAGCAAAGTTTAGCCCATAAAGTAATCCAAAAACTTAATCCCTCCCCTTCTTAGTCCTAGGCAACCCCAAAATAAAGTCCATAGAAATGTCAGTCCAAGTTCTTTTAAGAATAGCACACAAAAGTGTTCTCAAAGTTCTATTTACAACTTCAGTTTGTCCATCCGTTTGAGGATGACAAGTAGTAGATTACAACTTATTGTGCGAAGTTCAGCCCATAAGTAATCCATAAATAGAATCCCTCCCCTTCTTAGTCCTAGGCACCCCAAAATAAAGTCCATAGAAATGTCAATCCAAGTTCTTTTTAATAATAGCACGCAAAAGTGTTCCCAAAGTTCTATTGACAACTTCAGTGTGTCCATCTGTTTGAGGATGACAAGTAGTAGATTACAACAATATTGAGCAAAGTTTAGCCCATAAGTAATCCAAAATAGAATCCCTCCCCTTCTTAGTCCTAGGCAACCCCAAAATAAAGTTCATAGAAATGTCAATCCAAGTTCTTTTAAGAATAGCACGCAAAAGTGTTCTCAAAGTTCTTTGACAACTTCAGTTGTCCATCCGTTTGAGGATGACAAGTAGTAGATTACAACAATATTGAGCAAAGTTACCCATAAAGTAATCCAAAAATAGAATCCCTCCCCTTCTTAGTCCTAGGCAACCCCAAAATAAAGTCCATAGAAATGTCAATCCAAGTTCTTTTTAAGAATAGCACGCAAAAGTGTTCTCAAAGTTCTATTGACAACTTCAGTTTGTCCATCCGTTTGAGGATGACAAGTAGTAGATTACAACAATATTGAGCAAAGTTTAGCCCATAAAGTAATCCAAAACTTAATCCCTCCCCTTCTTAGTCCTAGGCAACCCCAAAATAAAGTCCATAGAAATGTCAATCCAAGTTCTTTTAAGAATAGCACGCAAAATTGTTCTCAAAGTTCTATTTACAACTTCAGTTTGTCCATCCGTTTGAGGATGACAAGTAGTAGATTACAACTTTATTGTGCAAAGTTCAGCCCATAAAGTAATCCAAAAATAGAATCCCTCCCCTTCTTAGTCCTAGGCAACCCCAAAATAAAGTCCATAGAAATGTCAATCCAAGTTCTTTTTAAGAATAGCACGCAAAAGTGTTCCCAAAGTTCTATTTGACAACTTCAGTTTGTCCATCTGTTTGAGGATGACAAGTAGTAGATTACAACAATATTGAGCAAAGTTTAGCCATAAAGTAATCCAAAAATAGAATCCCTCCCCTTCTTAGTCCTAGGCAACCCCAAAATAAAGTCCATAGAATGTCAAGTCCAAGTTCTTTTAAGAATAGCACGCAAAAGTGTTCTCAAAGTTCTATTTACAACTTCAGTTTGTCCATCCGTTTGAGGATGACAAGTAGTAGATTACAACAATATTGAGCAAAGTTTAGCCCATAAAGTAATCCATAAATAGAATCCCTCCCTTCTTAGTCCTAGGCAACCCAAAATAAAGTCCATAGAATGTCAATCCAAGTTCTTTTAAGAATAGCACGCAAAAGTGTTCCCAAAGTTCTATTTACAACTTCAGTTTGTCCATCCGTTTGAGGATGACAAGTAGTAGATTACAACAATATTGAGCAAAGTTAGCCCATAAAGTAATCCATAAATAGAATCCCTCCCCCTTCTTAGTCCTAGGCAACCCCAAAATAAAGTCCATAGAAATGTCAATCCAAGTTCTTTTTAAGAATAGCACGCAAAAGTGTTCCCAAAGTTCTATTGACAACTTCAGTTTGTCCATCTGTTTGAGGATGAAAAGTAGTAGATTACAACTTAATATGGAGCAAAGTTTAGCCCATAAAGTATCCAAAATAGAATCCCTCCCCTTCTTAGTCCTAGCAACCCCAAAATAAAGTCCATAGAATGTCAGTCCAAGTTCTTTTTAAGAATAGCACGCAAAAGTGTTCTCAAAGTTCTATTTACAACTTCAGTTGTCCATCCTGTTTGAGGATGACAAGTAGTAGATTACAACTTATTGTGCGAAGTTCAGCCCATAAAGTAATCCATAAATAGAATCCCTCCCCTTCTTAGTCCTAGGACACCCCAAAATAAAGTCCATAGAAATGTCAATCCAAGTTCTTTTTAAGAATAGCACGCAAAAGTGTTCCCAAAGTTCTATTGACAACTTCAGTTGTCCATCCGTTTGAGGATGACAAGTAGTAGATTACAACAATATTGAGCAAAGTTTAGCCCATAAAGTAATCCAAAATAGAATCCCTCCCCTTCTTAGTCCTAGGCAACCCCAAAATAAAGTCCATAGAAATGTCAATCCAAGTTCTTTTTAAGAATAGCACGCAAAAGTGTTCCCAAAGTTCTATTTACAACTTCAGTTTGTCCATCCGTTTGAGGATGACAAGTAGTAGATTACAACTTATTGTGCAAAGTTTAGCCCATAAAGTAATCCAAAAATAGAATCCCTCCCCTTCTTAGTCCTAGGCAACCCCAAAATAAAGTCCATAGAAATGTCAGTCCAAGTTCTTTTTAAGAATAGCACGCAAAAGTGTTCTCAAAGTTCTATTTACAACTTCAGTTTGTCCATCCGTTTGAGGATGACAAGTAGTAGATTACAACTTTATTGTGCAAAGTTCAGCCCATAAAGTAATCCATAAATAGAATCCCTCCCCTTCTTAGTCCTAGGACAACCCCAAAATAAAGTCCATAGAAATGTCAATCCAAGTTCTTTTTAAGAATAGCACGCAAAAGTGTTCCCAAAGTTCTATTGACAACTTCAGTTTGTCCATCTGTTTGAGGATGACAAGTAGTAGATTACAACAATATTGAGCAAAGTTTAGCCCATAAAGTAATCCAAAAATAGAATCCCTCCCCTTCTTAGTCCTAGGCAACCCCAAAATAAAGTCCATAGAAATGTCAATCCAAGTTCTTTTTAAGAATAGCACGCAAAAGTGTTCCCAAAGTTCTATTGACAACTTCAGTTTGTCCATCTGTTTGAGGATGACAAGTAGTAGATTACAACAATATTGAGCAAAGTTTAGCCCATAAAGTAATCCAAAAATAGAATCCCTCCCCTTCTTAGTCCTAGGCAACCCCAAAATAAAATCCATAGAAATGTCAATTCAAGTTCTTTTATGAATAGCACGCAAAAGTGTTCCAAAGTTCTATTGACAACTTCAGTTTGTCATCTGTTTGAGGATGACAAGTAGTAGATTACAACAATATTGAGCAAAGTTTAGCCCATAAAGTAATCCAAAAATAGAATCCCTCCCCTTCTTAGTCCTAGGCAACCCCAAAATAAAGTCCATAGAAATGTCAATCCAAGTTCTTTTTAAGAATAGCACGCAAAAGTGTTCTCAAAGTTCTATTGACAACTTCAGTTTGTCCATCCGTTTGATGATGACAAGTAGTAGATTACAACAATATGGAGCAAAGTTTAGCCCATAAAGTAATCCAAAAACTTAATCCCTCCCCTTCTTAGTCCTAGGCAACCCCAAAATAAAGTCCATAGAAATGTCAATCCAAGTTCTTTTTAAGAATAGCACGCAAAAGTGTTCTCAAAGTTCTATTTACAACTTCAGTTTGTCCATCCGTTTGAGGATGACAAGTAGTAGATTACAACTTTATTGTGCAAAGTTCAGCCCATAAAGTAATCCAAAAATAGAATCCCTCCCCTTCTTAGTCCTAGGCAACCCCAAAATAAAGTCCATAGAAATGTCAATCCAAGTTCTTTTTAAGAATTGCACGCAAAGTGTTCCCAAAGTTCTATTGACAACTTCAGTTTGTCCATTTGTTTGAGGATGACAAGTAGCAGATTACAACAATATTGAGCAAAGTTTAGCCCATAAAGTAATCCAAAAATAGAATCCCTCCCCTTCTTAGTCCTAGGCAACCCCAAAATAAAGTCTATAGAAATGTCAATCCAAGTTCTTTTTAGGAATAGCACGCAAAAGTGTTCCAAAAGTTCTATTGACAACTTCAGTTTGTCCATCTATTTTAGGATGACAAGTAGTAAATTACAACAATATTGAGCAAAGTTTAGCCCATAAAGTAATTCAAAAATAGAATCCCTCCCCTTCTTAGTCCTAGACAACCCAAAAATAAAGTCCATAGAAATGTCAATCCAAGTTCTTTTTAATAATAGCACGCAAAAGTGTTCCCAAAGTTCTATTGACAACTTCAGTTTGTCCATCTGTTTGAGGATGACAAGTAGTAGATTACAACAATATTGAGCAAAGTTTAGCCCATAAAGTAATCCAAAAATAGAATCCCTCCCCTTCTTAGTCCTAGGCAACCCCAAAATAAAGTCCATAGAAATGTCAATCCAAGTTCTTTTTAAGAATAGCACACAAAAGTGTTCTCAAAGTTCTATTTGACAACTTCAGTTTGTCCATCTGTTTGAGGATGACAAGTAGTAGATTACAACAATATTGAGCAAAGTTTAGCCCATAAAGTAATCCAAAAATAGAATCCCTCCCCTTCTTAGTCCTAGGCAACCCCAAAATAAAGTCCATAGAAATGTCAATTCAAGTTCTTTTTATGAATAGCACGCAAAAGTGTTCCCAAAGTTCTATTGACAACTTCAGTTTGTCCATCTGTTTGAGGATGACAAGTAGTAGATTACAACAATATTGAGCAAAGTTTAGCCCATAAAGTAATCCATAAATAGAATCCCTCCCCTTCTTAGTCCTAGGCAACCCCAAAATAAAGTCCATAGAAATGTCAATCCAAGTTCTTTTTAAGAATAGCACGCAAAAGTGTTCTCAAAGTTCTATTTACAACTTCAGTTTGTCCATCCGTTTGAGGATGACAAGTAGTAGATTACAACAATATTGAGCAAAGTTTAGTCCCATAAAGTAATCCAAAAATAGAATCCCTCCCCTTCTTAATCCTAGGCAACCCCAAAATAAAGTCCATAGAAATGTCAATCCAAGTTCTTTTAAGAATAGCACGCGAAAGTGTTCCCAAAGTTCTATTGACAACTTCAGTTTGTCCATCCGTTTGAGGATGACAAGTAGTAGATTACAACATTATTGATGCAAAGTTTAGCCCATAAAGTAATCCATAAAATAGAATCCCTCACCTTCTTAGTCCTAGGCAACCCCAAAATAAAGTCCATAGAAATGTCAGTCCAAGTTCTTTTAAGAATAGGCACGCAAAAGTGTTCTCAAAGTTCTATTTACAACTTCAGTTTGTCCATCCGTTTGAGGATGACAAGTAGTAGATTACAACTTATTGTGCGAAGTTTAGCCCATAAAGTAATCCATAAATAGAATCCCTCCCCTTCTTAGTCCTAGACAACCCCAAAATAAAGTCCATAGAAATGTCAATCCAAGTTCTTTTTAATAATAGCACGCAAAAGTGTTCCCAAAGTTCTATTGACAACTTCAGTTTGTCCATCTGTTTGAGGATGACAAGTAGTAGATTACAACAATATTGAGCAAAGTTTAGCCCATAAAGTAATCCAAAAATAGAATCCCTCCCCTTCTTAGTCCTAGGCAACCCCAAAATAAAGTCCATAGAAATGTCAATCCAAGTTCTTTTTAAGAATAGCACGCAAAAGTGTTCCCAAAGTTCTATTGACAACTTCAGTTTGTCCATCTGTTTGAGGATGACAAGTAGTAGATTACAACAATATTGAGCAAAGTTTAGCCCATAAAGTAATCCAAAAATAGAATCCCTCCCCTTCTTAGTCCTAGGCAACCCCAAAATAAAATCCATAGAAATGTCAATTCAAGTTCTTTTTATGAATAGCACGCAAAAGTGTTCCCAAAGTTCTATTGACAACTTCAGTTTGTTCATCTGTTTGAGGATGACAAGTAGTAGATTACAACAATATTGAGCAAAGTTTAGCCCATAAAGTAATCCAAAAATAGAATCCCTCCCCTTCTTAGTCCTAGGCAACCCCAAAATAAAGTCCATAGAAATGTCAATCCAAGTTCTTTTTAAGAATAGCACGCAAAAGTGTTCTCAAAGTTCTATTTACAACTTCAGTTTGTCCATCCGTTTGAGGATGACAAGTAGTAGATTACAACAAGATTGAGCAAAGTTTAGCCCATAAAGTAATCCAAAAATAGAATCCCTCCCCTTCTTAATCCTAGGCAACCCCAAAATAAAGTCCATAGAAATGTCAATCCAAGTTCTTTTTAAGAATAGCACGCGAAAGTGTTCCCAAAGTTCTATTGACAACTTCAGTTTGTCCATCCGTTTGAGGATGACAAGTAGTAGATTACAAATTATTGTAGCAAAGTTTAGCCCATAAAGTAATCCATAAATAGAATCCCTCACCTTCTTAGTCCTAGGCAACCCCAAAATAAAGTCCATAGAAATGTCAATCCAAGTTCTTTTTAAGAATAGCACGCAAAAGTGTTCCCAAAGTTCTATTGACAACTTCAGTTTGTCCATCCGTTTGAGGATGACAAGTAGTAGATTACAACAATATTGAGCAAAGTTTAGCCCATAAAGTAATCCAAAAATAGAATCCCTCACCTTCTTAGTCCTAGGCAACCCCAAAATAAAGTCCATAGAAATGTCAGTCCAAGTTATTTTTAAGAATAGCACGCAAAAGTGTTCTCAAAGTTCTATTTACAACTTCAGTTTGTCCATCCGTTTGAGGATGACAAGTAGTAGATTACAACAATATTGAGCAAAGTTTAGCCCATAAAGTAATCCAAAAATAGAATCCCTCCCCTTCTTAGTCCTAGGCAACCCCAAAATAAAGTCCATAGAAATGTCAGTCCAAGTTCTTTTTAAGAATAGCACGCAAAAGTGTTCTCAAAGTTCTATTTACAACTTCAGTTTGTCCATCCGTTTGAGGATGACAAGTAGTAGATTACAACAATATTGAGCAAAGTTTAGCCCATAAAGTAATCCATAAATAGAATCCCTCCCCTTCTTAGTCCTAGACAACCCCAAAATAAAGTCCATAGAAATGTCAGTCCAAGTTCTTTTTAGAATAGCACGCAAAAGTGTTCTCAAAGTTCTATTTACAACTTCAGTTTGTCCATCCGTTTGAGGATGACAAGTAGTAGATTACAACAATATTGAGCAAAGTTTAGCCCATAAAGTAATCCAAAAATAGAATCCCTCCCCTTCTTAGTCCTAGGCAACCCCAAAATAAAGTCCATAGAAATGTCAGTCCAAGTTCTTTTTAAAATAGCACGCAAAAGTGTTCTCAAAGTTCTATTTACAACTTCAGTTTGTCATCCGTTTGAGGATGACAAGTAGTAGATTACAACAATATTGAGAATAAGTTTAACCCATAAAGTAATCCATAAATAGAATACCTCCCCTTCTTAGTCCTAGACAACCCCAAAATAAAGTCCATAGAAATGTCAATCCAAGTTCTTTTAAGAATAGCACGCAAAAGTGTTCCCAAAGTTCTATTTACAACTTCAGTTTGTCCATCCGTTTGAGGATGACAAGTCGTAGATTACAACAATATTGAGCAAAGTTTAGCCCATAAAGTAATCCATAAATAGAATCCCTCCCCTTCTTAGTCCTAGGCAACCCCAAAATAAAGTGCATAGAAATGTCAATCCAAGTTCTTTTAAGAATAGCACGCACAAGTGTTCCCAAAGTTCTATTTACAACTTCAGTTTGTCCACCCATTTGAGGATGACAAGTAGTAGATTACAACAAAATGGATCAAAGTTTAGCCCATAAAGTAATCCAAAATAAAATCCCTCCCCTTCTTAGTCCTAGGCAACCCCAAAATAAAGTCCATAGAAATGTCAATCCAAGTTCTTTTTAAGAATAGCACGCAAAAGTGTTCCCAAAGTTCTATTGACAACTTCAGTTTGTCCATCCTTTTGAGGATGACAAGTAGTAGATTACAACAATATTGAGCAAAGTTTAGCCCATAAAGTAATCCAAAAATAGAATCCCTCCACTTCTTAGTCCTAGGCAACCCCAAAATAAAGTGCATAGAAATGTCAATCCAAGTTCTTTTAAGAATAGCACGCACAAGTGTTCCCAAAGTTCTATTTACAACTTCAGTTTGTCCACCCATTTGAGGATGACAAGTAGTAGATTACAACAATATTGAGCAAAGTTTAGCCCATAAAGTAATCCAAAAATAGAATCCCTCACCTTCTTAGTCCTAGACAACCCCAAAATAAAGTCCATAGAAATGTCAGTCCAAGTTTTTTTTAAGAATAGCACGCAAAAGTGTTCTCAAAGTTGTATTTACAACTTCAGTTTGTCCATCCGTTTGAGGATGACAAGTAGTAGATTACAACAATATTGAGAAAAGTTTAGCCCATAAAGTAATCCAAAAATAAAATCCCTCCCCTTCTTAGTCCTAGGCAACCCCAAAATAAAGTCCATAGAAATGTCAGTCCAAGTTCTTTTTAAAAATAGCACGCAAAAGTGTTCTCAAAGTTCTATTTACAACTTCAGTTTGTCATTCCGTTTGAGGATGACAAGTAGTAGATTACAACAATATTGAGAATAAAGTTTAACCCATAAAGTAATCCATAAATAGAATACCTCCCCTTCTTAGTCCTAGACAACCCCAAAATAAAGTCCATAGAAATGTCAATCCAAGTTCTTTTAAGAATAGCACGCAAAAGTTTTCCCAAAGTTCTATTTACAACTTCAGTTTGTCCATCCGTTTGAGGATGACAATTCGTTGATTACAACAATATTGAGCAAAGTTTAGCCCATAAAGTAATCCATAAATAGAATCCCTCCCCTTCTTAGTCCTAGGCAACCCCAAAATAAAGTCCATAGAAATGTCAATCAAAGTTCTTTTTAAGAATAGCACGCAAAAGTGTTCCCAAAGTTCTATTGACAACTTCAGTTTTTCCATCCGTTTGAGGATGACAAGTAGTAGATTACAACAATATTGAGCAAAGTTTAGCCCATAAAGTAATCCAAAAATAGAATCCCTCCACTTCTTAGTCCTAGGCAACCCCAAAATAAAGTGCATAGAAATGTCAGTCCAAGTTCTTTTTAAAAATAGCACGCAAAATTGTTCTCAAAGTTCTATTTACAACTTCAGTTTGTCCATCCGTTTGAGGATGACAAGTAGTAGATTACAACAATATTGAGCAAAGTTTAGCCCATAAAGTAATCCAAAAATAAAATCCCTCCCCTTCTTAGTCCTAGGCAACCCCAAAATAAAGTCCATAGAAATGTCAGTCCAAGTTCTTTTTAAGAATAGCACGCAAAAGTGTTCTCAAAGTTCTATTTACAACTTCATTTTGTCCATCCGTTTGAGGATGACAAGTAGTAGATTACAACAATATTGAGCATAAAGTTTAGCCCATAAGGTAATCCAAAAATAAAATCCCTCCTCTTCTTAGTTCTAGACAACCCAAAATAAAGTCCATAGAAATGTCAATCCAAGTTCTTTTAAGAATAGCACGCAAAAGTGTTCCCAAAGTTCTATTTACAACTTCAGTTTGTCCATCCGTTTGAGGATGACAAGTCGTAGATTACAACAATATTGAGCAAAGTTTAGCCCATAAAGTAATCCATAAATAGAATCTCTCCCCTTCTTAGTCCTAGGCAACCCCAAAATAAAGTCCATAGAAATGTCAGTCCAAGTTCTTTTTAAGAATAGCACGCAAAAGTGTTCCCAAAGTTCTATTGACAACTTCAGTTTGTCCATCCGTTTGAAGATGACAAGTAGTAGATTACAACAATATTGAGCAAAGTTTAGCCCATAAAGTAATCCAAAAATAGAATCCCTCCCCTTCTTAGTCCTAGGCAACTCCAAAATAAAGTGCATAGAAATGTCAATCCAAGTTCTTTTAAGAATAGCACGCACAAGTGTTCCCAAAGTTCTATTTACAACTTCAGTTTGTCCACCCATTTGAGGATGACAAGTAGTAGATTACAACAATATTGAGCAAAGTTTAGCCCATAAAGTAATCCAAAAATAGAATCCCTCACCTTCTTAGTCCTAGGCAACCCAAAAATAAAGTCCAAAGAAATGTCAGTCCAAGTTCTTTTTAAGAATAGCACGCAAAAGTGTTCTCAAAGTTCTATTTACAACTTCAGTTTGTCCATCCGTTTGAGGATGACAAGTAGTAGATTACAACAATATTGAGCAAAGTTTAGCCCATAAAGTAATCCAAAAATAAAATCCCTCCCCTTCTTAGTCCTAGGCGACCCCAAAATAAAGTCCATAGAAATGTCAGTCCAAGTTCTTTTTAAAAATAGCACGCAAAAGTGTTCTCAAAGTTCTATTTACAACTTCAGTTTGTCCATCCGTTTGAGGATGACAAGTAGTAGATTACAACAATATTGAGAATAAAGCTTAACCCATAAAGTAATCCATAAATAGAATCCCTCCCCTTCTTAGTCCTAGACAACCCCAAAATAAAGTCCATAGAAATGTCAATCCAAGTTCTTTTAGGAATAGCACGCAAAAGTGTTCCCAAAGTTCTTTTTACAACTTCAGTTTGTCCATCCGTTTGAGGATGACAAGTCGTAGATTACAACAATATTGAGCAAAGTTTAGCCCATAAAGTAATCCAAAAATAGAATCCCTCCCCTTCTTAGTCCTAGGCAACCCCAAAATAAAGTCCATAGAAATCCTCAATTGGGAACACTTTTGCGTGATGATCAGGTTAAGGTTTGTTGAGTCATTTATGGATTACTTTATGTCAGTCCAAGTTCTTTTAAGAATAGCACGCAAAAGTGTTCCCAAAGTATTCTCAAAGTTCTATTTACAACTTCAGTTTGTCCATCCGTTTGAGGATGACAAGTAGTAGATTACAACTTTATTGTGCAAAGTTCAGCCCATAAAGTAATCCATAAATAGAATCCCTCCCCTTCTTAGTCCTAGGCAACCCCAAAATAAAGTCCATAGAAATGTCAGTCCAAGTTCTTTTTAAGAATAGCACGCAAAAGTGTTCCCAAAGTTCTATTGACAACTTCAGTTTGTCCATCTGTTTGAGGATGACAAGTAGTAGATTACAACAATATTGAGCAAAGTTTAGCCCATAAAGTAATCCAAAAATAAAATCCCTCCCCTTCTTAGTCTTAGGCAACCCCAAAATAAATTCCATAGAAATGTCAATCCAAGTTCTTTTTAAGAATATCACGCAAAAGTGTTCCCAAAGTTCTATTTACAACTTCAGTTTGTCCATCCGTTTGAGGATGACAAGTAGTAGATTACAACAAAATGGATCAAAGTTTAGCCCATAAAGTAATCCAAAAATAAAATCCCTCCCCTTCTTAGTCCTAGGCAACCCCAAAATAAAGTCCATAGAAATGTCAATCCAAGTTCTTTTTAAGAATAGCACGCAAAAGTGTTCCCAAAGTTCTATTGACAACTTCAGTTTGTCCATCCGTTTGAGGATGACAAGTAGTAGATTACAACAATATTGAGCAAAGTTTAGCCCATAAAGTAATCCAAAAATAGAATCCCTCCACTTCTTAGTCCTAGGCAACCCCAAAATAAAGTGCATAGAAATGTCAATCCAAGTTCTTTTAAGAATAGCACGCACAAGTGTTCCCAAAGTTCTATTTACAACTTCAGTTTGTCCACCCATTTGAGGATGACAAGTAGTAGATTACAACAATATTGAGCAAAGTTTAGCCCATAAAGTAATCCAAAAATAGAATCCCTCACCTTCTTAGTCCTAGACAACCCCAAAATAAAGTCCATAGAAATGTCAGTCCAAGTTCTTTTTAAGAATAGCACGCAAAAGTGTTCTCAAAGTTCTATTTACAACTTCAGTTTGTCCATCCGTTTGAGGATGACAAGTAGTAGATTACAACAATATTGAGAAAAGTTTAGCCCATAAAGTAATCCAAAAATAAAATCCCTCCCCTTCTTAGTCCTAGGCAACCCCAAAATAAAGTCCATAGAAATGTCAGTCCAAGTTCTTTTTAAAAATAGCACGCAAAATTGTTCTCAAAGTTCTATTTACAACTTCAGTTTGTCATTCCGTTTGAGGATGACAAGTAGTAGATTACAACAATATTGAGAATAAAGTTTAACCCATAAAGTAATCCATAAATAGAATCCCTCCCCTTCTTAGTCCTAGACAACCCCAAAATAAAGTCCATAGAAATGTCAATTCAAGTTCTTTTAAGAATAGCACGCAAAAGTGTTCCCAAAGTTCTATTTACAACTTCAGTTTGTCCATCCGTTTGAGGATGACAAGTCGTTGATTACAACAATATTGAGCAAAGTTTAGCCCATAAAGTAATCCATAAATAGAATCCCTCCCCTTCTTAGTCCTAGGCAACCCCAAAATAAAGTCCATAGAAATGTCAATCAAAGTTCTTTTTAAGAATAGCACGCAAAAGTGTACCCAAAGTTCTATTGACAACTTCAGTTTTTCCATCCGTTTGAGGATGACAAGTAGTAGATTACAACAATATTGAGCAAAGTTTAGCCCATAAAGTAATCAAAAAATAGAATACCTCACCTTCTTAGTCCTAGGAAACCCCAAAATAAAGTTCATAGAAATGTCAGTCCAAGTTCTTTTTAAAAATAGCACGCAAAAGTGTTCTCAAAGTTCTATTTACAACTTCAGTTTGTCCATCCGTTTGAGGATGACAAGTAGTAGATTACAACAATATTGAGCAAAGTTTAGCCCATAAAGTAATCGAAAAATAAAATCCCTCCCCTTCTTAGTCCTAGGCAACCCCAAAATAAAGTCCATAGAAATGTCAGTCCAAGTTCTTTTTAAGAATAGCACGCAAAAGTGTTCTCAAAGTTCTATTTACAACTTCATTTTGTCCATCCGTTTGAGGATGACAAGTAGTAGATTACAACAATATTGAGCATAAAGTTTAGCCCATAAGGTAATCCAAAAATAAAATCCCTCCTCTTCTTAGTCCTAGACAACCCAAAATAAAGTCCATAGAAATGTCAATCCAAGTTCTTTTAAGAATAGCACGCAAAAGTGTTCCCAAAGTTCTATTTACAACTTCAGTTTGTCCATCCGTTTGAGGATGACAAGTCGTAGATTACAACAATATTGAGCAAAGTTTAGCCCATAAAGTAATCCATAAATAGAATCTCTCCCCTTCTTAGTCCTAGGCAACCCCAAAATAAAGTCCATAGAAATGTCAGTCCAAGTTCTTTTTAAGAATAGCACGCAAAAGTGTTCCCAAAGTTCTATTGACAACTTCAGTTTGTCCATCCGTTTGAAGATGACAAGTAGTAGATTACAACAATATTGAGCAAAGTTTAGCCCATAAAGTAATCCAAAAATAGAATCCCTCCCCTTCTTAGTCCTAGGCAACTCCAAAATAAAGTGCATAGAAATGTCAATCCAAGTTCTTTTAAGAATAGCACGCACAAGTGTTCCCAAAGTTCTATTTACAACTTCAGTTTGTCCACCCATTTGAGGATGACAAGTAGTAGATTACAACAATATTGAGCAAAGTTTAGCCCATAAAGTAATCCAAAAATAGAATCCCTCACCTTCTTAGTCCTAGGCAACCCAAAAATAAAGTCCAAAGAAATGTCAGTCCAAGTTCTTTTTAAGAATAGCACGCAAAAGTGTTCTCAAAGTTCTATTTACAACTTCAGTTTGTCCATCCGTTTGAGGATGACAAGTAGTAGATTACAACAATATTGAGCAAAGTTTAGCCCATAAAGTAATCCAAAAATAAAATCCCTCCCCTTCTTAGTGAAAGGGGATCGGTTACGGTGGCCGGAAGCGCAACGGAAGTTTAAAAAACGAATTTTATAGGGAAAATTTCGGCCACCTACTAGTCTTGTGCAACAAATACAATAAAAACACATTATGACATTCATAGGGTGTTAGAAATAGTTTTACCTATCAATCTTTAAAAGATTGATGAATGGCACCAACTTTGTTGTCAAACAACAAAGCTCTTCAAGGCACGACAATCTACAAGCTTCCTCCTTTGAACACTCCTTGTTCAAAAATCAAGCCCACCACTAACTAGGAAGATCCCCTCATATTTTGCACTAGAAAAATATGAGGATTTTTCAAAGAGAAGTGTGTTTTATCTCCAACAAATTGAAGAACAAAAATAAGAAAAATGGAGGAGAGAAAATGGCATGAAGAATTCGGCCAAGGTGGAGTGGGAGAGGGAGGAGAATGAGTTAATTTTTCTTGTCTTGGTTGTGAGAAAAGCAAAAAGCAAAAGGTGCATGCCTTGCATTATTTTAATAAAAAGTAATCTCCAACCCTTCACCTCCCATGCATGCATATAATATAGTTTTTAATCAAATTAAAAACTTTGGACTAAATTTAATTATCTCAAACACATTTGAGACTAATTAAACATTACTTGAATTTACCCAAGTCCCACTAGTTAAATAATTATTTTAATTGAGCTCTACAAGACTCAATATAATTTAATTAATCCAACACTTGAATTAATTTAATTATTTGGACTCTACTAGGTCCACTAGTGTTTAATTAATTCAACACTTGAATTAATTTATTTAGTCCATAATAATGTTTATGAAAATCACAATTTTCAATTACATTATTCTCTTGGCCAAATTTTAATTTAGGAACACTTCCATAAATCAAAATTTACATTTCTCTCATAGAAGTCATACTTCTATTTTTCCTTACACTTATAAACTCATTTATAAGTCGTTCAACACATTGAACTATTTTCTCCTTTATAGAAGTCATACTTCTAATTTTCTTTACGCTTATAAACCCCTTTATAAGCCGTTCAACACATTGAACTATTTTACTTCTCAACGGGATCTAGAAAGCTAGCACTTGTGTGGCCCTCAATGGTTCATTGATACAACTAGCCGTGGGTTCACATCTCTATGTGATTCGGACTAAACATGTCCTTATATGAGCATACCCCAATTGCTCCATTCTTATTTATCAACACCTTGATAATAAGAACGTCAGAACTCAAGTCTGATAGTACCCAACCAATCATGTTAAACGCCTAGCAGCATCGCTTACATGATTCCCTAGGTATCAAATGATAGTGCATGCAAGAACCATTCTATTATGGTTAGCGTACAGTACGGTCCCTTCAACTCATATATCCCGATCGATTCGACAACCATTGGTTTATCGAGAGTTGTCAATGAATCGATACTATGTGTCATGTTGTAGTTGCATCGATGGTGTAATCTATGAAACCCCTTTCATAATTACAACCATACTCTGGCCAGAGATTTCAACCTACATACACATGATAACACATAGGATATCCATACCCGAAGGTAAGCGGTGAATCCCCGACTACAATGCATCGACTCCTATGTGTTTCGACAGAACACCCAACCTTGCCACCTGATGACCCCATGAGAGTCGGTAAACAAGTCAAAGTGTAATTCTAGCACATAGAGTCTCAATGTTGTCCCGGGTCATAAGGACTAATTCTGTACAACCATAAACCAGGACTTTTCCACTCGATAAGTGAGAACCACTTGGAAAGTCCTTTTATGGAGGGTTGTTCAGTGCACTCTACAAGGAGCACCTATCTGCATGTTCGGACATCACAATGTCCCCTACCAATGAAACATGGTACTCACATCGCAAATACTAGTCTCTAACTCGAGCGGCCTATATCCTTCTTAGTGGCGGCTGAATCGACTAGGAACCGTTTAGAATATACAGTATTACAAATATGAGTTTCATGATACTCATCATATGAGCATCTCATATTCTTTCTACTATTTGTATATTCAAGGGCTTTATCTATGCAGCTAGCATGGGTATACAGATAAAGATTTGCCATAATAATAATTTCAAATATTATTAAAATAAAGACTGCTTATACATAGAGTTTCATTGTGAACACTCGGCCAACACTTGGCTCGACGGGCACCTACTCTAACAATCTCCCACTTGCACTAGAGCCAACTACCCATATGCTTTAAACCCATTGATTCGCGATGCTTGTCGAATAATGGTTCCAGGTAAAGGCTTAGCTAGTGGATCAACAACATAATCTGCGGAGCCGACTTTGTCAATAGACACTTCTCTTCTTTCCACAATCTCTCCGAGGATGTGGTACTATTTCAATACTAGTTTGGATTTCTGATGAGACCTAGGCTCCTTTGCTTGAGCTAAAGCTCCCGTGTTGTCACACAACACCGGGATAGGAGCAACTCCATTAGGAATGACGTCCAACTTTTAGACGAAATTCCTTATCCAAACAGCCTCCCTTGCTACATTTGATGCAGCAATGTATTCGGCCTCTGTGCTGGAATCCGTAATATTGTCTTGCTTGGAACTCTTCCAAGAGACAGCAGCACCGTTGAGCATGAATACAAAACCGGAGGTTGACTTCGAGTCATCGATATCGCTTTGGAAGCTAGAGTCGGTATAGCCTTCCAATTTTAGTTCTCCACCCCATAGACCAAGAACAACTTATTGGTCCTTCTCAACTACTTGAGGATGTCTTTCACAGCTTTCCAGTGTGGAAGACCAGGGTTCGATTGATATCTACTCACTACAATTAGTGCCACGTCAGGACGTGTAGATATCATCACATACATGATGCTACCAATTGCCGAAGCATACGGAATGCGTGTCATCGCCACTATCTCTGCATCTGTCTCAAGAGACAGACTTGGATAGGGACACGCCATGACACATTGATAGATGTCCTCTCATGGACTCATCCATCGAGAAGCGCTTCACGATGGTATCAATGTATGTGGACTGGGTGAGATCAAGCAATCTTTTCGATCTATCTCTATAGATCTGTATCCCAATACAAAAATGCTTCACCCAAGTCCTGCATCGAGAACTTACTCGCTAACCAAATCTTAGTTGATTGCAACATTCCTACATCATTCCCAATGAGTAGAATGTCATCAACATACAACACTAGGAATGTCACAACACTCCCACTGACCTTCTTATACACACAGGGTCCCTCAGGATTCTTAGTAAATCAAACTCTTTGATTGTACAATCGAATCTAAGGTTCCAACTCATTGATGCCTTCTTTAGACCATAAACAGATCTCTGAAGTTTGCATACCATATGCTCACTTCCGACAGATGTAAACCCTTCAGGTTGAGACATGTAAATCACTTTCTTAAAATCCCTATTAAGAAAGACTGTCTTAACATCCATCTGCCATATCTCATAGTCATACCATGCAGCTATGGCTAGCAAAATCCTTATGGACTTGAACATTGCGACTGGGAAAAGGTTTCCTCAAAGTCAACTCCTTGTCTTTGAGTACATCCTTTTTCCACCAATCGCGCCTTGAAAGTCAATACCTTCCCATCCGCCCCAAGTCCCTATGGGAACCTTTCCCTCAGGTGGATCTATAAGATCCCACACTTGGTTCGGATGTATGGAATTCATCTCAGATTCCATAGCTTCAAGCCATTTGGATTAATCGGCATCAGATAACGCTTCCTTGAAGGTCCTTGGATCACATCCATAGTTAGGCTCATCATGGCCCTCTTCAAGAAGCAGACCATACCTCATAGGTGGTCTCGAGACTCTCTCGGATCTTCTAGGAGTTTGTATCTCCTCTCTTGGCTTCTTCGGGTGTGGGTTCTATAATTGCGGGTTTCTCTCGAACCTCTTCGAGTTCTATCATCTCCCTTTTTCTATCCAATAGAAAATCCTTTTCAAAAAGGTTGCATTCCTAGAAACAAACACCTTTGTTTCTTGGGGATGATAGAAATAATATCCAACTTAATTCCTTGGATATCCCACAAAGTAACATAAAATGGATCAACAATCCAATTTATCTCCCACTACCTGCTTCACATAAGCAGGGCTCCCCATATTCTAAGATAAGAATATTTGGGAGGCTTACCCATCCATATCTAATATGGTGTCTGCCTTTGAATGGACATTTAACGGAATATCTTTTAATTTTAAGTTATAGAGATCGTTTTCAAGTTCTCAAGTACCAATCAAACATTCATTCATGCAAATGTTGCAAACACCTTTGCAAAATAAACAAGAATATCCATTTTTATCAGCATAGAAATGGAAACAATGTATTACAAAATTAGGTACAAACAAAACATCTCATAAAATTAACTTAAACTATTGTTCAATAATAAGTAAACATCCTTAATGGCCTTGGCAGCAACTCTTGCTCCATTGCCCATCCTCAAGAAGGTCACACCTTCTTTAAGCTTCCTACTTCTTCCCATCACCTGTAACCCATTACAGAGATGTGAGTCACAACTGGTATCTAATACCCAAGAAGTAGAGTTAATTGAAATGTTTACTTAAATTTAGAACATACCGTTTCCAGAACACTTCTGGGCCAGATATTCCTTGCAATTTCGCTTCCAATGTCCAGGCTTCTTGCAGTGATGACAAACATCACCAGTCTTGTCAGCCTTATCTGGTCTAGCTGCCTCAACGGGATTCGGAGATTGCCTCAACAAGGGCACGTTTTTCTTGGGACGTTGGAAAGAACTCTTCTTTCCCTTCCCATGTGGATCAATCTTCGTACCAGATGAAGAACCCACATAAAGAACCAACTTCTCTTTCTTGATGGTGGATTCAAACGTAACAAGCATGTTCACCAACTCCTAAAGGGTCGGTTCCATCTTGTTCATGTTGAAGTTCACCACAAAAGGATCAAATGAGCTAGGCAGCGATAACAGCAACACGTCGGTGGTCAACTCCGAAGGCAAGATCATATCCATGCCAACGAGCTTGTCCACGAGCCCGATCACCTTTAGGCCATGCTCATGGACCGAGGCCCCATCTCGCATGCGCAAAGTGATCAGCTCCTTGACGGTAGCATGCCTAAGAGGACGCGTTTGCTCTCCAAAGAGCTCCTTGAGGTGCAAATGAATGTCAGCAGCACTCTTTGCACCCTCAAAACGCCTCTGCAGCTCATCATTCATAGAAGTCAGCATATAACACCTTGCTATCAAGTAATGGTCACACCATTCCTTGTAAGCCTGCAATTCCTCAGGAGTGCAGTCAGTCGGAGCCTCAACAGGGGGCGACTGAGTCAGTGTATATGTTACCCTTTCCGAATTCAAGACTATTTTCAAATTTCTTAGCCAAGTGAGGTAATTAGGTCTAGTTAATATGTGTTTGTCGAGTATTACAGATATCGAATTGCGCATCGAAGACATTGTCGATTTGTACTGAAAAGTGAAACAGATAAATGTTGATGACTATTTAAAATATTTGGTAAGATATAAAGTATGGACTTTAACTTTATAAATATTTACTCCCACTATTTTGACATCTTTCACTACCCTCTAGTGAAAACGGGAAACTCCTTTCCTCAGTAGGTACGTAAGGTCCAATTAGCGAATTATGATCCCGATTATACAGCCAATCACAATTCCTAAAAGGTAGTTTCCCAATTGCATCACAATGCAACCCTTAACGTAAACTTTTGTCTCACGTTTGATTAGGACCCAATAATATGACGTCGTTCATCTTCACGTGTCAAGCCTTACCCATCGATGTTGAACCTTAATGGACGGTCGTCATGAGTTCCCCCAATAATATGAGCCGAAATCATGGGAGTTCGACGTAGTTCACATCACCATGTCAATGGATGTCACAGCTTTCCGGCACCCAAAACTCTCCCAATAATATGAGCCGAGCCCCGAGTACGGGTAGCGTTCATCATGCACCCATTGTCGATGGAAGACAAGGAAATTATAAACAAATTTATAATTCCCTTTTCGGGCTTGATATTAATTTTGAATCTTATTCAAAATGAGGGTTTTTAATTTTGAAAGGTCTCATCATTAATTTTATTTTAAAAGCTCGCCATGTTTGATCGTATGTTTGCCGGATTCATGCAACTTTGCTATTATCATAATAATAACGCACATACTCATTATTTATAACATATCATACATATATTATAAACAGCAAACAAACAAGGATGATCAATCGCCCCAATACTAATGGTCCGTGTGAGCTAAACACGGACCTAGGTCCAATCCTAGGGTAAATGCACGGGATGCAAATGCAACATTTACATAAGCTTCCAATATTTACATGTCTTCGATTTTCATAATCATCATGGCCACCATCTTCCAATCTTGATCATCCACTATACTAATATTTGCAAATAAATATCCATGGCAAATAGGGATACATCTCATGGGGTGGGAACGGGCCATAAACCAAGCCCACTTTAAATTTGATAATTATTACAATCATTCAACACAAAATATCCAAGCATACACCTAGCAAATTGGGCTTGGGCTTTTGATCATCCTTCATGCATAATATCACATATCATACACCATCAATTAATTATCACAATAATTAATTGATCCAATATTATATATCTTGATCCAATCACTAACCGCCACGATTATAAACTAAATTAACAAAGTATACAAACACCTTTGTCTACTTTCAAATTAATTTATTTATAACCGAATTTCTTGTAAATCACCATTTACTATAAATAATTAAAGTCCAACTTAAATTATTTATTTCATGAGAAAATATTTGCAACTTTTGTAATTTTAAACTTAAGGGCCCAAAAACTCATTTTTCACCAAAAATATTTTGGCCCATTTAAAATTCACAAAAGTGTTGGCCATCCAATGGCCCAACAACTCAAGGCCCATGACACTTTGATATTTCAAAACACATTTTGAAAACCCTAGTCGTCATTGCCGTCGCCGGAGCTCCGTCGCCGGATTCCGGCCAACTTAAAATTTATTTTTTTTATTAAAAGGATGGGGCGTTTCGGGCAGCCCCTAGGGCTGCCCTTGCTGCCCGTTTCGGGCAGCACTTCGGGCAGCTCGGGCTGCCCGAAATGGGCAGCAACAAGCTGCCGAAAAAATCCCCAAATGTGGCCTTGAAATTTTTTGCAAATTTTACACTCATGCGGTTAGAAAACGATCTCAACATAATATCTTGTATTTGCTACACAAAAACGTAACCATAGCTCTGATACCACTTGAAAGGGGATCGGTTACGGTGGCCGGAAGCGCAACGGAAGTTTAAAAAACGAATTTTATAGGGAAAATTTCGGCCACCTACTAGTCTTGTGCAACAAATACAATAAAAACACATTATGACATTCATAGGGTGTTAGAAATAGTTTTAACTATCAATCTTTAAAAGATTGATGAATGGCACCAACTTTGTTGTCAAACAACAAAGCTCTTCAAGGCAAGACAATCTACAAGCTTCCTCCTTTGAACACTCCTTGTTCAAAAATCAAGCCCACCACTAACTAGGAAGATCCCCTCATATTTTGCACTAGAAAAATATGAGGATTTTTCAAAGAGAAGTGTGTTTTATCTCCAACAAATTGAAGAACAAAAATAATAAAAATGGAGGAGAGAAAATGGCATGAAGAATTCGGCCAAGGTGGAGTGGGAGAGGGAGGAGAATGAGTTAATTTTTCTTGTCTTGGTTGTGAGAAAAGCAAAAAGCAAAAGGTGCATGCCTTGCATTATTTTAATAAAAAGTAATCTCCAACCCTTCACCTCCCATGCATGCATATAATATAGTTTTTAATCAAATTAAAAACTTTGGACTAAATTTAATTATCTCAAACACATTTGAGACTAATTAAACATTACTTGAATTTACCCAAGTCCCACTAGTTAAATAATTATTTTAATTGAGCTCTACAAGACTCAATATAATTTAATTAATCCAACACTTGAATTAATTTAATTATTTGGACTCTACCCTAGTATTTAATTAATTCAACACTTGAATTAATTTATTTAGTCCATAATAATGTTTATGAAAATCACAATTTTCAATTACATTATTCTCTTGGCCAAATTTTAATTTAGGAACACTTCCATAAATCAAAATTTACATTTCTCTCATAGAAGTCATACTTCTATTTTTCCTTACACTTATAAACTCATTTATAAGTCGTTCAACACATTGAACTATTTTCTCCTTTATAGAAGTCATACTTCTAATTTTCTTTACGCTTATAAACCCTTTATAAGCCGTTCAACACATTGAACTATTTTACTACTCAACGGGATCTAGAAAGCTAGCACTTGTGTGGCCCTCAATGGTTCATTGATACAACTAGCCGTGGGTTCACATCTCTATGTGATTCGGACTAAACATGTCCTTATATGAGCATACCCCAATTGCTCCATTCTTATTTATCAACACCTTGATAATAAGAACGTCAGAACTCAAGTCTGATAGTACCCAACCAATCATGTTAAACGCCTAGCAGCATCGCTTACATGATTCTCTAGGTATCAAATGATAGTGCATGCAAGAACCATTCTATTATGGTTAGCGTACAGTACGGTCCCTTCAACTCATATATCCCGATCGATTCGACAACCATTGGTTTATCGAGAGTTGTCAATGAATCGATACTATGTGTCATGTTGTAGTTGCATCGATGGTGTAATCTATGAAACCCCTTTCATAATTACAACCATACTCTTGCCAGAGATTTCAACCTACATACACATGATAACACATAGGATATCCATACCCGAAGGTAAGCGGTGAATCCCCGACTACAATGCATCGACTCCTATGTGTTTCGACAGAACACCCAACCTTGCCACCTGATGACCCCATGAGAGTCGGTAAACAAGTCAAAGTGTAATTCTAGCACATAGAGTCTCAATGTTGTCCCGGGTCATAAGGACTAATTCTGTACAACCATAAACCAGGACTTTTCCACTCGATAAGTGAGAACCACTTGGAAAGTCCTTTTATGGAGGGTTGTTCAGTGCACTCTACAAGGAGCACCTATCTGCATGTTCGGACATCACAATGTCCCCTACCAATGAAACATGGTACTCACATCGCAAATACTAGTCTCTAACTCGAGCGGCCTATATCCTTCTTAGTGGCGGCTGAATCGACTAGGAACCGTTTAGAATATACAGTATTACAAATATGAGTTTCATGATACTCATCATATGAGCATCTCATATTCTTTCTACTATTTGTATATTCAAGGGCTTTATCTATGCAGCTAGCATGGGTATACAGATAAAGATTTGCCATAATAATAATTTCAAATATTATTAAAATAAAGACTGCTTATACATAGAGTTTCATTGTGAACACTCGGCCAACACTTGGCTCGACGGGCACCTACTCTAACACTTAGTCCTAGGCAACCCCAAAATAAAGTCCATAGAAATGTCAGTCCAAGTTCTTTTTAAAAATAGCACGCAAAAGTGTTCTCAAAGTTCTATTTACAACTTCAGTTTGTCCATCCGTTTGAGGATGACAGGTAGTAGATTACAACAATATTGAGAATAAAGTTTAACCCATAAAGTAATCCATAAATAGAATCCCTCCCCTTCTTAGTCCTAGACAACTCCAAAATAAAGTCCATAGAAATGTCAATCCAAAGTCTTTTAAGAATAGCACGCAAAAGTGTTCCCAAAGTTCTATTTACAACTTCAGTTTGTCCATCCGTTTGAGGATGACAAGTCGTTGATTACAACAATATTGAGCAAAGTTTAGCCCATAAAGTAATCCATAAATAGAATCCCTCCCCTTCTTAGTCCTAGGCAACCCCAAAATAAAGTCCATAGAAATGTCAGTCCAAGTTCTTTTTAAGAATAGCACGCAAAAGTGTTCCCAAAGTTCTATTGACAACTTCAGTTTGTCCATCCGTTTGAGGATGACAAGTAGTAGATTACAACAATATTGAGCAAAGTTTAGCCCATAAAGTAATCAAAAAATAGAATCCCTCCCCTTCTTAGTCCTAGGCAACCCCAAAATAAAGTCCACAGAAATGTCAATCCAAGTTCTTTTTAAGAATAGCACGCAAAAGTGTTCTCAAAGTTCTATTTACAACTTCAGTTTGTCCATCCGTTTGAGGATGACAAGTAGTAGATTACAACAATATTGAGCAAAGTTTAGCCCATAAAGTAATCCAAAAATAGAATCCCTCACCTTCTTAGTCCTAGGCAACCCCAAAATAAAGTCCTACAGCTTTAGTGCTGGATGTTAGCATTAATTGATATGATTTAGTATTACTGTGTGACAATAGCTATCAGATTATCAGTGGGGTAATGAGATAGTATAGACAAGACAGTATACGATGAGTACTACAGGTTTCTTTTGAAGACAATTCGAAGAAAAATGAAGATAGTTCAGAATGGACACATTTAAGAAACCAACGTCGGTTGATGACGATTGGTAGTTGAAGCTAAAGATTGTGTATATCTTTGCTTGAGATAAACAGATTTGATAACAGTTGATGGTCCTGATAGGTGATGAGCTGTAGATTGGTTTATACGGATGTTGTATAGCCAGTATGACAAGATTGATTTTGTTAGAATTAATTTGAGAAGTATTATGATAATATACTTCACTAAGTCTTATTCCAGATTTGAAATAAGAGATTGATACAAGAAAGAGATTTCAGAATAGATTTAGTAAGATGAGAGTTTGATTTAAACTCTGTTATACATTTTTTCTGATATATCTGAATTGATTGATTGCGAGTTCGAGGACGAACTCAGATCTAAGAGGGGGAGAAATGTAATGCTCGAGACTTAATTACTGTAATCATACGTTGATTAATTTCATGATTGAGGTTATACGAACTTGAATGAAGAAGTCGGGCATCGTTATAATATAAGCCAAGATGTTCAACCGAACATCTCGAGATGTTCGGCCGAACATCTCAAAAGAAGTGACCGGCGCATATGCGTGAAGAAACACGCGCATATGCGCGAGGGGTCCAGAAGCCCTCGCGCATATGCGCGAGAAAATGCGCGCATATGCGCGACGCATGCATTTTGCAAATCAGCCACGTTTCCTTGGCCTGCCACTTGTGATGTATATATATATTATATATATATAGTGTATTCTTCAGAATTCCAGCAAAAGGAACGAGAATTCCTTAGAAACCCTCCAAGTTCCATTGTAGTTTAAATTGCGATTTAGCAAGATTCATCCGCCTGATTTAGAATCCGAACACAGTACTGTGTTCCTGTCAGAGCAGGCTTCATCTGGACGTAAGTTTTGTTACGTTTAGACAAGATTTTAATTTATGATATTGTCAGAATTGAATATGATTCAGATATGATCTTTCTACTACCGTAGACATTATAGAATTGAAGTCAGAGTAAAGAACAGACTGTTTCTGTAATTGTTATGATTTTTGAAAGATATTGACTGAGATTCTGATATCAGATTTGTGTTATCGTTGAGATTATAAATTGTATTACTACCGATTATGACTCGTGGTATTATATATGTGGTGTTCAGAATGACGGGGTATTCAGATTGTATTGTTATGCCGTCGAAACATCAGTTGAGTTAAATTGATCAGATTCAGATATGATTTCGATTAGATTGTGATATTATTGATATGACTCAGATTGTATTTTGTTCAGATATTGATCAGATTATATACTGAGTTGAGTATTGATCAGAACAGGTGTTGAATTGAGTTATATACTGATGTTGTATTCATATGATTGTCATTGCCAGACTGGGTATGGACAGATCAGAATACGAGACTTCGTCTTCGTCAGACCGGGAAGACAAAGGTATAAATAAATGTTGATTCGGGATTGCACAACTCGAGTTAGGTTTGACTTGAGTTTCCCTAAATCACATACTTTATTTTATTGCATTGATATTTGCAGATTATCAGATTGATTTGTTAATGTATTGACTTAGAACAGAGTCAGAGTCCGAGTCTAGGGCAGAACAGCCTAGCTAGGGCAGAACAGCCGAGTCTTCTTTCAGAACCGATAAGACTCTAGACTCATGGTGTATCGACACGCTTAAATGTAGATCGACGTTTAATGTAGACACTCGATACAGTATACCAAAGTCTAAATTTAGATTGGGATCCCTAGATTTGAGATAAGATAAGATTAGATCATGAGTCATTGATTCATGTAGTCAGATTAGATACATGTTTCGATGTTTGTTTATGCTTTTATATATGTTGTATATGATTGCATGTAATACATTGTTTATACTGTGATATTTATATCTCACCGGAGTTATCCGGCTGTTGTCTTGTTTGTATGTGTGCATGGCAACAGGTGGGACAGGTACAGGGTCACAGCGGTGAAGACAGATCGAGATTTGAGTTGTGATACCGGACTTGGACTAGAGCTAGGGTTTAAACACTTGATAGTAGTTGTTGAACCTGAGTATGTATGTTTGTATATTTTACCAGATTTATACTTTTATACTGATATGTATAGGAGTTTGATTCCATTACCTTCCGCCTTTCAAAAAAAAATTTAGACCCTGTTTATTATAATTGATTTAGTTCCAATGATGATTAAGAACATGATTAGCGTCTGGGTCCCCACAACAGGTGGTATCAGAGCGATAGATCCTTTAGATTGAGATAGTCAGAACAAATAGACTCTTTAGACTGAGATAGAAGAGAATGAGCGGGGTCGATTGAATTTTCTTTCCTTGCATGTGATTGCTAGCATGAGATTTACTTCAATGTTGATTGACATGGTGTGTGCTAGCATGATTTATTGCTTTCCCTATTACATGTTGTTTGTTATCTGAGTTGATTGCAGCATGTAATTACTAAGCCTGGATCAGAACCGAGTCTGGATCAGAGGTATATGATCAGAGGAGGGCTGAGACAGATTGTATAGAGTATGTACTAATCTGTTTGATTATCAGATATACCGCCTCGGAGAATTCCAGAAAAGGGCAGTACTTCGACTGAACAGATAGATATATCAGAGAATCAGATAGAAACACAGATGAAGAGGTTTCAGTCGTTTCAACCGCCGATTCTGAAGGGAACTGAGACACCAGCAGATTGTGAGAATTGGCTTGAGGAGACAGAAATGGTATTTGAATTTCTTGGTCTCACAGATGAGTGTAGAGTTAACCTGATTGAGAACCAATTGCAAGAGACTGCAAGAAGATGGTGGTTACTAACCAAAGGAGCTTTAGAACAGAGTTGTTCAGTAATATCGTGGAAGATCTTTAAATTTGAATTTTATCAAAGATTTTTCCCTACATCATACAGACAGGACAGAAGCGCAGAGTTTACTAACTATAACAGGGTCAGATGAGTATTGATGATTATTTGGCACAGTTCTTCACCTTATTACGTTTTGCCACTCTTGTGGCTAGGAATGTTGATGCAATATCTAGCCAGTTTATTCAGGGATTGAATCCTGAGATACGTACATTGGTGAATGTGAAGCAATCGAGTAGTTTTGCGGATACATTGATGTGGTGACCCGGACGCTGATCTTTCTTCTTAATCATCTTTGGAATTTAATTATCAATTAAGATAAAACAGGGTCTAAAAATTTTTCTTTTTAAAATAATGTGCGGAAGGTAATGGCATCTATCTATTATACAAATCAGTATAATAATTATACAAGTCTTGTACAACACACTTCTAATTCAAACTAGTCTAAGGTTCAACTACTAAATTCAAGTAATAAACCAAATCTACAGTAAGTCCGGAATCACCACGCTAACTCGTGTTCTCTCGTCGTCATCTCGACCCTGATCCAGCCCCACCTGTTGTCATGCACACATACAAAACAAGACAACAGCCGGATAACTCCGGTGAGAATAAATCCCAGTATAAAACATGGTAAGCATGTATATAAACAACTAAATCATAAAACATGCTATCATGTATAGAAACAATCTATTTCATAGTCTATGAAATCAATCAAGTAAGCATGCAACTCAACTGAAAGCAGTAATGATGGGTCCCATGATCTAGGAGCCACATCCATATAAGCATGCAGTTCTAATCAAATCATGTCTAGACTTGACTCGATCTATAACTCCAGGGATCCTGGTGTGAATAAGACGTCACTGTCTGTCACCTACCCTACCAATCGAGGTGTTGTACATCTTATTCCTAGACTTCGGCCTGATCTGTATCCACATCTACAAAGGGGCGGTGATCTTCCCCTAAGCTGAGATATCGCCGAATGTCTAGCAGTCTGGCTGATCTCCAAACTGTCCTATCTTAAATGCATGAATACAAAATCTGTAAACAAGCATGATCATCTTAATGCATTGCAACATGATCTGTACACAAAGCATAATAAGATAAAACATAAACAAGAATATAGTATGTGATTTATTGGGCAACTCAAGGATGATCTCGATTGAGTTGTTTCTTCCCGAATATCACATGAATTATACCTTTGTCGTCCCGGTCTGACGAAGATGATGATCTGTATTCAACTCTGTCCATATCAATCTGAAAAGACAATATAGAATACGCTGTATCAGCAAATAACTCAATACACAATCTGTTCTGATCAATACTCAACTCAGTACATAATCTGATCAATATCTGAACAATGTACAGTCTGATTCATATCAATGATATCACGATGAAATCTAAATAAACCGATGTTTCGACGGCATAACAATACAACTTGAATAACCCCGTCATTCTGAACATCACAAATATAATACTGAAACTCATAATCGATGTCAATACAATCATACTCTGAATAATAACACAATTCTAATATAGAATCTCAGTCACTATCTTTCAAAAATCATACCAATTACAGACATAGTCTGTTCTTTAATCTGACTTCAATTATACGATATCTACGGTAGTAGAAAAACCATATCTGAATCACATGCAATTCTAGCAACATCATATTTTCAAAACATCTCAAAACGTAACAAAACTTACGTCCTTGTATAGCTCGTAGTACGAGGAGAACGATACTACTTTCGGATTCGAATTCTGATGCACGGATTCTTCGAAATCACAATTCTAAAAGGCGTAAGGATTTTCCTCTCCAACCTTCGACCTTTTCTGAAATTCTGAGAGAAACCACGTGTAACTATCCTATATATACTGCATGCAACCGAATAAAAACGTGGCATAGCTTTTCTTGTTGCACGTAAGACCGCGGGTGCGGTGAGTGTAAGGAGCGCGGGTGCGCTCAAGCGGTGATCCTAGCCATTCTCTCGGCAGCTCAGACCGCGGGTGCGCTTCTTGCAAGACCGCGGGTGCGGTGTCATCAGCGCGGGTGCGATCCGTCTAATACCGCGGGTGCGGTGTTGCTACGGGATTTGCACTTCATTTTCTGCACATGCACCGCGGGTGCGGTGATTTCTAGCACCGCGGGTGCGGTGCTGCATTTTCAAGAATTCTTATTTTTCCATCCTGGCAACACTTTATAATCTTGTCTTATCATTTCTCATAATTTCTGGGCATTACATTTCTCCCCCTCTTAGATCTGAGTTCGTCTCTGAACTCATAAGAAATCAATTCAGATATACGAGAAGAAATGTATACTAGAGTTTAAATCAAAACTCAAATCCCTGATCCCCATCTGGAATACAAATTCATGAAGTATAACATCATAATGCCTCTAAACTCAATCTTGTCATATTGGTTATACAACATCTGTATAAATCAGTCTGTAAGTTATAACAAAACAATACTATCTGTAGTTGTTATCATCTTTGCTTATCCCAATCCAGGACATATTCAGTCTTTATCTTCAAATCCCAATCGTCATCATCCGCCGTTGGTGTCTTAAATCTATTCATGCTGAACTATCTGGATAACTAGTGCTAACATCCAGCACTAAAGTTCTACCAATATCTGTCAATATCTGATTACTACATCCTGACTATCTGTCAATCTCTCTGACTACCTGCCAATCTGTAATAATCTGCACAAGAGAGCTTATGATATAGTCTATCACAAGTACGACTCCATCAAAATCACAATATGATATCATCTAATGCAATAGTCTAATCTATCTGATCATTTCTTTGACATCGATCTATGTCATCTAGTTCTGTTTGTACGTAATTTGGTACAAACTGATAGATATAGATTGAGAAATCTGTCAATCATAATCATATCATGTCAAAATCTAAAGAAAATGGCTGTAATGTCATTACGAAACCATAGAAATGTACTCCCATTTCTATTCAGAAATATACATATTCTGTAACAAATCTTCTGATTTCTATCTTTCTGTCTTCTTCTGTTAGCAATTCAGACCTATCAGTACAATTTCTGCCATAACTGATCTAATCTGTTTATATCACAACTATCTGTTCGAATATAATATATTCACAAACATCTGAATGAAAGCTGACTTCACTACTGTGCGGTTCTGACACTATCTGTGATTCTGGATTCGAACTATTCTGTATAAACAAATCAGTAATAATATAAAATAAAGAAGAAATACCTACCTGGTATTCGGCTCTGATTATAAATATCAGTTCTGTTATACAAGTCTGAAACATTCTGATATCACAAGGTAATCAATCTTATACAAACACAAATCACATATCGGTTGCTCTAATCGAAACTCTGTTCTGATTATCGAAATTCAATTCTGAGCATTCTAATTACATTTCTGAACTGTTGCAACTCCCAACTCTTTACAATATTCTGTATCAAACATACATGTAAACCACAGTAATATCAATCAGATTCGAGATAAAACAGCCTATACAGATCTAGTGAGTTTAACAAAACTCATAAAATAACGATTGCTGGCAATACTGATAATTCTGACTACTGATCAATCTTCACAGTGCCCAAATCATCTGCCATATCTCATCTGCAAATAGAATATGCTCCCAAACAATATAAGATGTCTCAAATACTGATTTAGAGTAATCACAATACGCAAGCAGATATAACATAATAATGGAAAAAGAGAATAAGAAAATCTGTAAAACTCAGCAATTCTGACTTTCTGACATCTCTGCTAATTCTGATATATCTGTTACCTGTGTTGTTTACTGTCACTGATTTCCGTCTCAACTGTGCAAAGGAATCGGTATACAAACTGCAGATATCACATATTCTGAATACCATCTGTTTCAATTATGATTCTTATCTGAATAATTTCTGTATACAATCATCACAGTTCTCAGAATATTCAATAAAATCTTCAGGTATTCGATTCGATCAATCGAATACTGCAATTATATCAAATCTCATAGAGACAATGAGCATAAAATCATCAGAACATCTCTGAAGATACTGACACATACCAAAGAGAAAAACTAAATCAGATGTAACTCCTGGTTGGTACTCTTCTACTGATCTTTCAATTCATTCTGTAACATTCTGTACACTCAATATCATTCTGTTCGGAATTCTAAGACAACAATCAGTATCTAATCTGAATTCAATTCTGAAATCTATCTTTCTGATATAAAGCAAATCTGAAATCTTATCTAGGCAAATATCAGCCAATTCATACATCATTCGCAGATCTGCCAATGTTAGGCTCGATTTCAGTAGGTCTACTGAATATATAGGGATGCAATCTGCTCCTTTCTGTATTAATCGAGTCCCTATCCAATACCAATATCAAAGGAATTCTAAATCTAGAATCCTTATCGTGGTTTCTCCACTCATCAATCATTTCTGGTCTGAATCTTACCCTTTCTGGAAAAATTCTACAATATGTCTGTACTTGTTCAGCATATACATATCAATAATGCGTCCAAAGCAGAAAACACAAGTACATCATAATCTATCTCTATCTCATTCTTATCTTACTGTAGTATACAATATTCTACAGAAAATTCTGATACCACATCTCCTCAACAAGTAAGGATATCAATACTACAGTACAACCAGACTCAACAGGTACAGCATATATCAATGCAATTCTTTCAAAGATACTCATAATGAATGCATTAGTATACATCAATACATATGCAACATAATCATAGAGTAACAGTACCTGTCACTATATCATCAAGTGTCTCTTGGGGCTGTTCTTCAATCACCATATCCAGATGGTCCTGCTCCCTGAAATCTTCGGGAACCTTTCTGGGGACAAACTCTAGCAAAGTGCCCCGGCTGTCGACAGATACGACAACTACCAGTAACTCCCTGGCATAGCTCCGTGGGATGTCTTCCTCCGCAAGTGCTACAATACACTCCAATATAACTTGAGCTAGAACCACTCGAGCTAGAGGAACCACTTCCCAACTTCTTGAATGGCTTCTTTTGAACTTTCAGCAAATCTTGCTTTCCACTCGTGCTGCCACGCTCAATTCGAAGAGGGGACTGCTGTGTCTGGGGTGGCTTCACACACAACCTGGTCAATTGTCTAATCAGACTCATCTCCGCTCTCTTTGCTCTACTCAAGATATCAGCAAAATGGTAAGGTCGTTGCAAATTCATAAATGCAACTACCTCTGAATTCAACCCTCTGATGAATTGATTCACTACAACTTCATCATTCCCAGCTAAATGAGGAGCAAAATGCAGTAGAGTAGAAAATTTAGCAATATATTGGTCAATATTCAGCTGCCCTTGGCTCAAATTTTCAAACTCTAATTTCTTGTTCTCTCGATACGAAGCTGAGAAAAATCTTCGATAGAATTCAGTTCTGAATATTTCCCACGACATCACTATACCTCTCTGTGCCCACATTCTTCTATTGGTAATCCACCAACTCCTGGCGGCTTCTCGTAACTGATAAGGCACCATTTTAACCCTCTGTTCATCTGTACAATCAAGAAAATCGAACAAGATTTCTATATCATCAAACCAATTCTGACAATCTTCAGATGACTCGATACCACTCAGAATCGGCGGCTGTAATAACTCAAACTCTTTCATCTTTTCTTCTAGCTGAGCTTCTGATACATCCATCTGTTCAGACGAAGTGCTACCCTTTTCTGGAAATCTCCGAGGCGGTATATCTTAATATCAAACAGATTAGTACCCAATCTATACAGTCTATCTCAGCCCTCCTCTGATCATATACCTCTGATCCAGATTCGGTTCTGGTTCAGGCTTAGTATTTACATGCTGCAATCAACTCAGATACAAACAACATGTAATAGGGAAAGCAATAAATCATGCTAGCACACATCATGCAATTCAACATTGATATAAGTCTCATGCTAGCAATCACATGCAAGGAATAAAATTCAATCTACCCCGCTCATTTTCTTCTATCTCAATCTAAAGGATCTATCAACTCTGACTATCTCAGCCTAAAGGATCTATCGCTCTGGTACCACCTGTTGTGGTGACCCGGACGCTGATCTTTCTTCTTAATCATCTTTGGAATTTAATTATCAATTAAGATAAAACAGGGTCTAAAAATTTTTCTTTTTAAAATAATATGCGGAAGGTAATGGCATCTATCTATTATACAAATCAGTATAATAATTATACAAGTCTTGTACAACACACTTCTAATTCAAACTAGTCTAAGGTTCAACTACTAAATTCAAGTAATAAACCAAATCTACAGTAAGTCCGGAATCACCACGCTAACTCGTCTTCTCTCGTCGTCATCTCGACCCTGATCCAGCCCCACCTGTTGTCATGCACACATACAAAACAAGACAACAGCCGGATAACTCCGGTGAGAATAAATCCCAGTATAAAACATGGTAAGCATGTATATAAACAACTAAATCATAAAACATGCTATCATGTATAGAAACAATCTATTTCATAGTCTATGAAATCAATCAAGTAAGCATGCAACTCAACTGAAAGCAGTAATGATGGGTCCCATGATCTAGGAGCCACATCCATATAAGCATGCAGTTCTAATCAAATCATGTCTAGACTTGACTCGATCTATAACTCTAGGGATCCCGGTGTGAATAAGACATCATTGTCTGTCACCTACCCTACCAATCGAGGTGCTATACGTCTTATTCCTAGACTTCGGCCTGATCTGTATCCACATCTACAAAGGGGCGGTGATCTTTCCCTAAGCTGAGATATCGCCGAACGTCTAGCAGTCTGGCTGATCTCCAAACTGTCCTATCTTAAATGCATGAATACAAAATCTGTAAACAAGCATGATCATTTTAATGCAATGCAACATGATCTGTACACAAAGCATAATAAGATAAAACATAAACAAGAATATAGTATGTGATTTATTGGCCAACTCAAGGATGATCTCGATTGAGTTGTTTCTTCCCAAATATCACATGAATTATACCTTTGTCGTCCCGGTCTGACGAAAATGATGATCTGTATTCAACTCTGTCCATATCAATCTGAAAAGAAAATATCGAATACGCTGTATCAGCAAATAACTCAATACAAAATCTGTTCTGATCAATACTCAACTCAGTACATAATCTGATCAATATCTGAACAATGTACAATCTGATTCATATCAATGATATCACGATGAAATCTAAATCAACTGATGTTTCGACGGCATAACAATACAACTTGAATAACCCCGTCAATCTGAACATCAAAAATATAATACTGAAACTCATAATCGGTGTCAATACAATCATACTCTGAATACTAACACAATTCTAATATAGAATCTCAGTCACTATCTTTCAAAAATCATACCAATTACAGACATAGTCTGTTCTTTAATCTGACTTCAATTATACGATATCTACGGTAGTAGAAACACCATATCTGAATCACATGCAATTCTAGCAACATCATATTTTCAAAACATATCAAAACGTAACAAAACTTACGTCCTTGTATAGCTCGTAGTACGAGGAGAACGATACTACTTTCGGATTCGAATTCTGATGCACGGATTCTTCGAAATCACAATTCTAAAAGGCGTAAGGATTTTCCTCTCCAACCTTCGACCTTTTCTGAAATTCTGAGAGAAACCACGTGTAACTATCCTATATATACTGCATGCAACCGAATAAAAACGTGGCATAGCTTTTCTTGTTGCACGTAAGACCGCGGGTGCGGTGAGTGTAAGGAGCGCGGGTGCGCTCAAGTGGTGATCCTAGCCATTCTCTCGGCAGCTCAGACCGCGGGTGCGCTTCTTGCAAGACCGCGGGTGCGGTGTCATCAGCGCGGGTGCGCTCCGTCTAATACCGCGGGTGCGGTGTTGCTACGGGATTTGCACTTCATTTTCTGCACATGCACCGCGGGTGCGGTGATGTCTAGCACCGCGGGTGCGGTGCTGCATTTTCAAGAATTCTTATTATTCCATCCTGGCAACACTTTATAATCTTTTCTTATCATTTCTCATAATTTCTGGGCATTACAATTGAACAGAGCCAAAAGAGCAGAAACGGTTCTGATAGGACAACAGGGAGCATCGTATGATCTTCCAGCATCGAATCCACAACAACTGCCTTCCAGAGTTGAGATTGGCAGCAACAGTGGTAAAAAGAAAGAACCATTGAAGATCGAAAAGAAACAGTTTAAGAAGTTAGGAGGTGGACAGAGTAGTTCATCTAGCTCCAGTGTTTCCAGTTCGAGTTATACTGGAATATACTGCAGAACTTGCGGAGGAAGACATTCCACAGAACACTGCCAAGGAGTACTTAGTAGATGCAATGTCTGTAAACAGTCGGGACACTTTGCGAGAGTTTGTCCTCAAAGAGATTCCCGAAGATTTTAGGGAACAGAATCATCTGATGACACTGATTGTGGAACAGACCTAGATATAGTAACAGGTACTATTCTTTATGATTTTATTGCATATGTATTGATATATACTAATGCATTTCATATGAGGATATCTGATGGAGTAGCATGGTGATATGTTGTATCTGATTTGGGTCTAGTTGTACTGTAGTATTGATTTCCTAGCTTGTTGAGGAAATGTTGATATCAGAGATTTCTGTATATATGGTATACTACAGTAAGATGAGAATGAAATAGAAATAGAGATAGATTATGATGTACTTGTGTTTTCTGATTTGAACGCATTATTGATATGTATATGCTGAACAAGTACAGATATATTGTAGAATTGTTCCAGAAATGGTAAGATTCAGACCATAGAGGACTGATCAGTGGAGATACCACAGTAAGGATTCTAGATTTGGAATTTCTTTGATATCTGTATTATATATGACTCGATTAGTACAGAAAGGAGCAGATTGCATCCTTATGTATTCAGTAGATCCACTGAAATCGAGCCTAGAATTGGCAGATTTGCCAATGATGTATGAGTTGGCTGATATTTGCCTAGATTAGATATTAGATTTGCTTGATATCAGAAAGATAGATTTCAGAATTTAATTCAGATCAGATACTGATTGTGGTTTTAGAATTCAGTACAGAATGATATTGAGTGTACAGAATGATAAAAAATGAATTGAAAGAATATTTGAAAGATCATATTAAATATTCTGAGAATTATGATTCTTGTATACAGAAATTGTTCAGATATGTATTTTGTTTGAAACAAATTGTATTCAGAATAGATGATATCTGATGTTAGTATACTGATTGATTTTGAGACAGTTGATATTGTGATCAGTGACTGATCAGATACCGATATCAGAAAGATCAGAAAGTCAGAAATGTCAGAATTGTCAGATATTGATATTAAATGAGTTGACAGATTATCTGATATGATTGTGTTTTGAACTGCTTGAGAATTATTGCTTCTAGATCAGTATTTTATACAGATTGTATTGTTTGGGGAGCATATTATATTTGCAGATGATATATAGCAGTTGATCAGAATGGCATGAAGATCTGATTGATTTGCCAGAATCGATAGTATTGTTAGAACTTAAAATCCTATATATTTACTAGATTAGTATAGAGTATGGTTATTCTGAATCAGTATTGATACAGATTTTATGAACCGTTGAGAGTATATACAGTTCAGCTTGTATCATAAATGAATTCGAGAATTTCAGCAGTTCAGAAACGTGATCAGAGTGGTCAGAACAGTATTTCGATAATCAGAGCAGAGTATCGGTCAGGAAAACAGATATGTGATTTGGTATTTTGTATTAGACTGATTGTGTTATGATATCAGAATGTTTCAGAATTGTATAACAGAGTTGATATTTATAATCAGAGCCGAATACCAGGTAGGTATTTTTCTTTAAATTTTATTATTAACTGATTTGTTTATGTCAGTAGTTCGAAGTTGAAATCACAGATAAGGTCAGAAATGCACTGTAGTGACTTCAGTTGTCATGTTTGTGACTAAAAATGTATGATATTCGAACAGATAGTTGTGATTTAGACAGATGAGATCAGTTATAACAGAATTGTATTGAAATGTTGGCAGAAGTTGTACTGATATGTCTGAATTGCTAACAGAACAGACAAAAAGATAGAAATCAGAAAATTTATTACAGAATTGTATATAGTCCTAAATAGAAATGGGAGTACATTTCTATAGCTTTTGTAATGAAATTACCGCCATTTTCTACAGATTGTGATGTGATATGATGGTGATTGACAGATTGTTCAATCTATATCTATCAGTTTGTACCAGATCACGTACAAACATGACCCAATGACACAGATTGATGTCAGAAAAGTGGTCAGAAAGATCCGAATGCCACAATAGATTATATCAGATTGTGATTTTGAATTGATTGTGTACTTGTGATAGAATATATCGTGAGCTCTCTCTTAGATTGTTTCACAGATTGACAGACAGTCAGAATGTGTTATCCAGAGATTGGAAGATTTTTGTACAGCTTTAGTGCTGGATGTTAGCACTAATTGATATGATTTAGTATTACTGTGTGACAATAGCTATCAGATTATCAGAGGGGTAATGAGATAGTATAGACAAGACAGTATACGATGAGTACTACAGGTTTCTTTTGAAGACAATTCGAAGAAAAATGAAGATAGTTCAGAATGGACAGATTTAAGAAACCAACGTCGGATGATGACGATTGGTAGTTGAAGCTAAAGATTGTGTATATCTTTGCTTGAGATAAACAGATTTGATAACAGCTGATGGTCCTGATAGGTGATGAGCTGTAGATTGGTTTATACGGATGTTGTATAGCCAGTATGACAAGATTGATTTTGTTAGAATTAATTTGAGAAGTATTATGATAATATACTTCACGAAGTCTTATTCCAGATTTGAAATCAGAGATTGATACAAGAAAGAGATTTCAGAATAGATTTAGTAAGATGAGAGTTTGATTTAAACTCTGTTCTACATTTCTTCTGATATATCTGAATTGATTGATTGCGAGTTCGAGGACGAACTCAGATCTAAGAGGGGGAGAAATGTAATGCCCGAGACTTAATTACTGTAATCATACGTTGATTAATTTCATGATTGAGGTTATACGAACTTGAATGAAGAAGTCGGGCAACGTTATAATATAAGCCAAGATGTTCAACCGAACATCTCGAGATGTTCGGCCGAACATCTCAAAAGAAGTGACCGGCGCACATGCGCGAAGAAACACGCGCATATGCGCGAGGGGTCCAGAAGCCCTCGCGCATATGCGCGACGCATGCATTTTGCAAATCAGCCACGTTTCCTTGGCCTGCCACTTGTGATGTATATATATATAGTGTATTCTTCAGAATTCCAGCAAAAGGAACGAGAATTCCTTAGAAACCCTCCAAGTTCCATTGTAGTTTAAATTGCGATTTAGCAAGATTCATCCGTCTGATTTAGAATCCGAACACAGTACTGTGTTCCTGTCAGAGCAGGCTTCATCTGGACGTAAGTTTTGTTACGTTTAGACAAGATTTTAATTTATGATATTGTCAGAATTGAATATGATTCAGATATGATCTTTCTACTACCGTAGACATTATAGAATTGAAGTTAGAGTAAAGAACAGACTGTTTCTGTAATTGTTATGATTTTTGAAAGATATTGACTGAGATTCTGATATCAGATTTGTGTTATCGTTGAGATTATAAATTGTATTACTACCGATTATGACTCGTGGTATTATATATGTGGTGTTCAGAATGACGGGGTATTCAGATTGTATTGTTATGCCGTCGAAACATCAGTTGAGTTAAATTGATCAGATTCAGATATGATTTCGATTAGATTGTGATATTATTGATATGACTCAGATTGTATTTTGTTCAGATATTGATCAGATTATATACTGAGTTGAGTATTGATCAGAACAGGTGTTGAATTGAGTTATATACTGATGTTGTATTCATATGATTGTCATTGCCAGACTGGGTATGGACAGATCAGAATACGAGACTTCGTCTTCGTCAGACCGGGAAGACAAATGTATAAATAAATGTTGATTCGGGATTGCACAACTCGAGTTAGGTTTGACTTGAGTTTCTCTAAATCACATACTTTATTTTATTGCATTGATATTTGCAGATTATCAGATTGATTTGTTAATGTATTGACTTAGAACAGAGTCAGAGTCCGAGTCTAGGGCAGAACAGCCTAGCTAGGGCAGAACAGCCGAGTCTTCTTTCAGAACCGATAAGACTCTAGACTCATGGTGTATCGACGCGCTTAAATGTAGATCGACGTTTAATGTAGACACTCGATACAGTATACCAAAGTCTAAATTTAGATTGGGATCCCTAGATTTGAGATAAGATAAGATTAGATCACTAGTCATTGATTCATGTAGTCAGATTAGATACATGTTTCGATGTTTGTTTATGCTTTTATATATGTTGTATATGATTGCATGTAATACATTGTTTATACTGCGATATTTATATATCACCGGAGTTATCCGGCTGTTGTCTTGTTTGTATGTGTGCATGGCAACAGGTGGGACAGGTACAGGGTCACAGCGGTGAAGACAGATCGAGATTTGAGTGGTGATACCGGACTTGGACTAGAGCTAGGGTTTAAACACTTGATAGTAGTTGTTGAACCTGAGTATGTATGTTTGTATATTTTACCAGATTTATACTTTTATACTGATATGTATAGGAGTTTGATTCCATTACCTTCCGCATTTAAAAAAAAAAATTTAGACCCTGTTTATTATAATTGATTTAGTTCCAATGATGATTAAGAACATGATTAGCGTCTGGGTCCCCACAGTAGATTACAACAATATTGAGCAAAGTTTAGCCCATAAAGTAATCCATAAATAGAATCCCTCCCCTTCTTAGTCCTAGGCAACCCCAAAATAAAGTCCATAAAAATGTCAGTCCAAGTTCTTTTTAAGAATAGCACGCAAAAGTGTTCTCAAAGTTCTATTGACAACTTCAGTTTGTCCATCCGTTTGAGGATGACAAGTAGTAGATTACAACAATATTGAGCAAAGTTTAGCCCATAAAGTAATCCAAAAATAGAATCCCTCCCCTTCTTAGTCCTAGGCAACCCCAAAATAAAGTCCATAGAAATGTCAATCCAAGTTCTTTTTAATAATAGCACGCAAAAGTGTTCTAAAAGTTCTATTTACAACTTCAGTTTGTCCATCCGTTTGAGGATGACAAGTAGTAGATTACAACAATATTGAGCAATGTTTAGCCCATAAAGTAATCCAAAAATAGAATCCCTCCCCTTCTTAGTCCTAGTCAACCCCAAATAAAGTCCATAGAAATGTCAATCCAAGTTCTTTTTAAGAATTGCACGCAAAAGTGTTCCCAAAATTCTATTGACAACTTCAGTTTGTCCATCTGTTTGAGGTTGACAAGTAGTAGATTACAACAATATTTGGCAAAGTTTAGCCCATAAAGTAATCCAAAAATAGAATCCCTCCCCTTCTTAGTCCTAGGCAACCCCAAAATAAAGTCCATAGAAATGTCAATCCAAGTTCTTTTTAAGAATAGCACGCAAAAGTGTTCCCAAAGTTCTATTGACAACTTCAGTTTGTCCATCTGTTTGAGGATGACAAGTAGTAGATTACAACAATATTGAGCAAAGTTTAGCCCATAAAGTAATCCAAAAATAGAATCCCTCCCCTTCTTAGTCCTAGGCAACCCCAAAATAAAGTCCATAGAAATCCTCAATTGGGAACACTTTTGCGTGATGATCAGGTTAAGGTTTGTTGAGTCATTTATGGATTACTTTATGTCAGTCCAAGTTCTTTTAAGAATAGCACGCAAAAGTGTTCCCAAAGTATTCTCAAAGTTCTATTTATAACTTCAGTTTGTCCATCCGTTTGAGGATGACAAGTAGTAGATTACAACTTTATTGTGCAAAGTTCAGCCCATAAAGTAATCCATAAATAGAATCCCTCCCTTATTTGTCCTAGGCAACCCCAAAATAAAGTCCATAGAAATGTCAGTCCAAGTTCGTTTTAAGAATAGCACGCAAAAGTGTTCCCAAAGTTCTATTGACAACTTCAGTTTGTCCATCTGTTTGAGGATGACAAGTAGTAGATTACAACAATATTGAGCAAAGTTTAGCCCATAAAGTTATCCAAAAATAAAATCCCTCCCCTTCTTAGTCCTAGGCAACCCCAAAATAAAGTCCATAAAAATGTCAGTCCAAGTTCTTTTAAGAATAGCACGCAAATGTGTTCCCAAAGTTCTATTGACAACTTCAGTTTGTCCATCCGTTTGAGGATGACAAGTAGTAGATTACAACAATATTGAGCAAAGTTTAGCCCATAAAGTAATCCAAAAATAGAATCCCTCCCCTTCTTAGTCCTAGGCAACCCCAAAATAAAGTCCATAGAAATGTCAATCCAAGTTTTTTTAATAATAGCACGCAAAAGTGTTCTAAAAGTTCTATTTACAACTTCAGTTTGTCCATCCGTTTGAGGATGACAAGTAGTAGATTACAACAATATTGAGCAAAGTTTAGCCCATAAAGTAATCCAAAAATAGAATCCCTCCCCTTCTTAGTCCTAGGCAACCCCAAAATAAAGTCCATAGAAATGTCAATCCAAGTTCTTTTTAAGAATTGCACGCAAAAGTGTTCCCAAAATTCTATTGACAACTTCAGTTTGTCCATCTGTTTGAGGTTGACAAGTAGTAGATTACAACAATATTGGGCAAAGTTTAGCCCATAAAGTAATCTAAAAATAGAATTCCTCCCCTTCTTAGTCCTAGGCAACCCCAAAATAATGTCCATAGAAATGTCAATCCAAGTTCTTTTTAAGAATAGCACGCAAAAGTGTTCCCAAAGTTCTATTGACAACTTCAGTTTGTCTATCTGTTTGAGGATGACAAGTAGTAGATTACAACAATATTGAGCAAAGTTTAGCCCATAAAGTAATCCAAAAATAGAATCACTCCCCTTCTTAGTCCTAGGCAACCCCAAAATAAAGTCCATAGAAATCTTCAATTGGGAACACTTTTGCGTGATGATCAGGTTAAGGTTTGTTGAGTCATTTATGGATTACTTTACGTCAGTCCAAGTTCTTTTAAGAATAGCACGCAAAAGTGTTGCCAAAGTATTCTCAAAGTTCTATTTACAACTTCAGTTTGTCCATCCGTTTGAGGATGACAAGTAGTAGATTACAACTTTATTGTGCAAAGTTCAGCCCATAAAGTAATCCATAAATAGAATCCCTCCCCTTCTTAGTCCTAGGCAACCCCAAAATAAAGTCCATAGAAATGTCAGTCCAAGTTCTTTTAAGAATAGCACGCAAAAGTGTTCTCAAAGTTCTATTTACAACTTTTGTTTGTTTATCCGTTTGAGGATGACAAGTAGTAGATTACAACAATATTGAGCAAAGTTTAGCCCATAAAGTAATCCATAAATAGAATCCCTCCCCTTCTTAGTCCTAGGCAACCCCAAAATAAAGTCCATAAAAATGTCAGTCCAAGTTCTTTTTAAGAATAGCACGCAAAAGTGTTCTCAAAGTTCTATTGACAACTTCAGTTTGTCCATCCGTTTGAGGATGACAAGTAGTAGATTACAACAATATTGAGCAAAGTTTAGCCCATAAAGTAATCCAAAAATAGAATCCCTCCCCTTCTTAGTCCTAGGCAACCCCAAAATAAAGTCCATAGAAATGTCAATCCAAGTTCTTTTTAATAATAGCACGCAAAAGTGTTCTAAAAGTTCTATTTACAACTTCAGTTTGTCCATCCGTTTGAGGATGACAAGTAGTAGATTACAACAATATTGAGCAATGTTTAGCCCATAAAGTAATCCAAAAATAGAATCCCTCCCCTTCTTAGTCCTAGTCAACCCCAAATAAAGTCCATAGAAATGTCAATCCAAGTTCTTTTTAAGAATTGCACGCAAAAGTGTTCCCAAAATTCTATTGACAACTTCAGTTTGTCCATCTGTTTGAGGTTGACAAGTAGTAGATTACAACAATATTTGGCAAAGTTTAGCCCATAAAGTAATCCAAAAATAGAATCCCTCCCCTTCTTAGTCCTAGGCAACCCCAAAATAAAGTCATAGAAACGTCAATCCAAGTTCTTTTTAAGAATAGCACGCAAAAGTGTTCCCAAAGTTCTATTGACAACTTCAGTTGTCCATCTGTTTGAGGATGACAAGTAGTAGATTACAACAATATTGAGCAAAGTTTAGCCCATAAAGTAATCCAAAAATAGAAACTCCTCCCCTTCTTAGTCCTAGGCAACCCCAAAATAAAGTCCATAGAAATCCTCAATTGGGAACACTTTTGCGTGATGATCAGGTTAAGGTTTGTTGAGTCATTTATGGATTACTTTATGTCAGTCCAAGTTCTTTTAAGAATAGCACGCAAAAGTGTTCCCAAAGTATTCTAAAAGTTCTATTACAACTTCAGTTTGTCCATCCGTTTGAGGATGACAAGTAGTAGATTACAACTTTATTGTGCAAAGTTCAGCCCATAAAGTAATCCATAAATAGAATCCCTCCCCTTCTTAGTCCTAGGCAACCCCAAAATAAAGTCCATAGAAATGTCAGTCCAAGTTCTTTTAAGAATAGCACGCAAAAGTGTTCCCTAAGTTCTATTGAAAACTTCAGTTTGTCCATCTGTTTGAGGATGACAAGTAGTAGATTACAACAATATTCAGCAAAGTTTAGCCCATAAAGTTATCCAAAAATAAAATCCCTCCCCTTCTTATTCCTAGGCAACCCCAAAATAAAGTCCATAGAAATGTCAATCCAAGTACTTTTTAAGAATAGCACGCAAAAGTGTTCCCAAAGTTCTATTGACAACTTCAATTTGTCCATCCGTTTGAGGATGACAAGTAGTAGATTACAACAATATGGAGCAAAGTTTAGCCCATAAAGTAATCCAAAAATAGAATCCCTCCCCTTCTTAGTCCTAGGCAACCCAAAATAAAGTCCATAGAAATGTCAATCCAAGTTCTTTTAAGAATAGCACGCACAAGTGTTTCCAAAGTTCTATTGACAACTTCAGTTTGTCTATCTGTTTGAGGATGACAAGTAGTAGATTACAACAATATTGAGCAAAGTTTAGCCTATAAAGTAATCCAAAAATAGAATCCCTCCCCTTCTTAGTCCTAGACAACCCCAAAATAAAGTCCATAGAAATGTCAATCCAAGTTCTTTTTAAGAATAGCACGCCAAAGTGTTCCCAAAGTTCTATTGACAACTTCAGTTTGTCCATCCGTTTGAGGATGACAAGTAGTAGATTACAACAATATTGAGCAAAGTTTAGCCCATAAAGTAATCAAAAAATAGAATCCCTCCCCTTCTTAGTCGTAGGCAACCCCAAAATAAAGTCCACAGAAATGTCAATCCAAGTTCTTTTTAAGAATAACACGCAAAAGTGTTCTCAAAGTTCTATTTACAACTTCTGTTTGTTTATCCGTTTGAGGATGACAAGTAGTAGATTATAACAATATTGAGCAAAGTTTAGCCCATAAAGTAATCCAAAAATAGAATCCCTCACCTTCTTAGTCCTAGGCAACCCCAAAATAAAGTGCATAGAAATGTCAATCCAAGTTCTTTTAAGAATAGCACGCACAAGTGTTCCCAAAGTTCTATTTACAACTTCAGTTTTTCCATCTGTTTGAGGATGACAAGTAGTAGATTACAACAATATTGAGCAAAGTTTAGCCCATAAAGTAATCCATATATAGAATCCCTCACCTTCTTAGTCCTAGGCAACCCCAAAATAAAGTCCATAGAAATGTCAGTCCAAGTTCTTTTTAAAAATAGCACGCAAAAGTGTTCTCAAAGTTCTATTTACAACTTCAGTTTGTCCATCCGTTTGAGGATGACAACTAGTAGATTACAACAATATTGAGCAAAGTTTAGCCCATAAAGTAGTCCAAAAATTGAATCCCTCCCCTTCTTAGTCCTAGGCAACCCCAAAATAAAGTGCATAGAAATGTCAGTCCATGTTATTTTAAGAATAGCACGCAAAAGTGTTCCCAAAGTTCTATTTACAACTTCAGTTTGTCCATCCGTTTAAGGATGACAAGTAGTAGATTACAACTTTATTGTGCAAAGTTTAGCCATAAAGTAATCCATAAATAGAATCCCTCCCCTTCTTAGTCCTAGGCAACCCCAAAATAAAGTCCATAGAAATGTCAATCCAAGTTCTTTTTAAGAATAGCACGCAAAAGTGTTTCCAAAGTTCTATTGACAACTTCAGTTTGTCCATCTGTTTGAGGATGACAAGTAGTAGATTACAACAATATTGAGCAAAGTTTAGCCTATAAAGTAATCCAAAAATAGAATCCCTCCCCTTCTTAGTCCTAGACAACCCCAAAATAAAGTCCATAGAAATGTCAATCCAAGTTCTTTTTAAGAATAGCACGCCAAAGTGTTCCCAAAGTTCTATTGACAACTTCAGTTTGTCCATCCGTTTGAGGATGACAAGTAGTAGATTACAACAATATGGAGCAAAGTTTAGCCCATAAAGTAATCCAAAAATAGAATCCCTCCCCTTCTTAGTACTAGACAACCCCAAAATAAAGTGCATAGAAATGTCAATCCAAGTTCTTTTAAGAATAGCACGCACAAGTGTTCCCAAAGTTCTATTGACAACTTCAGTTTGTCCATCTCTTTGAGGATGACAAGTAGTAGATTACAACAATATTGAGCAAAGTTTAGCCCATAAAGTTATCCAAAAATAAAATCCCTCCCCTTCTTAGTCCTAGGCAACCCCAAAATAAAGTCCATAAAAATGTCAGTCCAAGTTCTTTTTAAGAATAGCACGCAAAAGTGTTCCCAAAGTTCTATTGACAACTTCAGTTTGTCCATCCGTTTGAGGATGACAAGTAGTAGATTACAACAATATTGAGCAAAGTTTAGCCCATAAAGTAATCCAAAAATAGAATCCCTCCCCTTCTTAGTCCTAGGCAACCCCAAAATAAAGTCCATAGAAATGTCAATCCAAGTTCTTTTTAAGAATAGCACGCAAAAGTGTTCTCAAAGTTCTATTTACAACTTCAGTTTGTCCATCCGTTTGAGGATGACAAGTAGTAGATTACAACAATATGGAGCAAAGTTTAGCCCATAAAGTAATCCAAAAATAGAATCCCTCCCCTTCTTAGTCCTAGGCAACCCCAAAATAAAGTCCATAGAAATGTCAGTCCAAGTTCTTTTTAAGAATAGCACGCAAAAGTGTTCTCAAAGTTCTATTTACAACTTCAGTTTGTCCATCCGTTTGAGGATGACAAGTAGTAGATTACAACAATATTGAGCAAAGTTTAGCCCATAAAGTAATCCAAAAATAGAATCCCTCCCCTTCTTAGTCCTAGGCAACCCCAAAATAAAGTCCATAGAAATGTCAGTCCAAGTTCTTTTAAGAATAGCACGCAAAAGTGTTCCCAAAGTTCTATTGACAACTTCAGTTTGTCCATCTGTTTGAGGATGACAAGTAGTAGATTACAACAATATTGAGCAAAGTTTAGCCATAAAGTAATCCAAAAATAGAATCCCTCCCCTTCTTAGTCCTAGGCAACCCCAAAATAAAGTCCATAGAAATGTCAATCCAAGTTTTAGTTCTTTTTAAGAATAGCACGCAAAAGTGTTTCCAAAGTTCTATTGACAACTTCAGTTTGTCCATCTGTTTGAGGATGACAAGTAGTAGATTACAACAATATTGAGCAAAGTTTAGCCCTATAAAGTAATCCAAAAATAGAATCCCTCCCCTTCTTAGTCCTAGACAACCCCAAAATAAAGTCCATAGAAATGTCAATCCAAGTTCTTTTTAAGAATAGCACGCAAAAGTGTTCCCAAAGTTCTATTGACAACTTCAGTTTGTCCATCCGTTTGAGGATGACAAGTAGTAGATTACAACAATATTGAGCAAAGTTTAGCCCATAAAGTAATCCAAAAATATAATCCCTCCCCTTCTTAGTCCTAGACAACCCCAAAATAAAGTGCATAGAAATGTCAATCCAAGTTCTTTTAAGAATAGCACGCAAAAGTGTTCCCAAAGTTCTATTGACAACTTCAGTTTGTCCATCTCGTTTGAGGATGACAAGTAGTAGATTACAACAATATTGAGCAAAGTTTAGCCCATAAAGTAATCCAAAAATAGAATCCCTCCCCTTCTTAGTCCTAGGCAACCCCAAAATAAAGTGCATAAAAATGTCAGTCCAAGTTCTTTTAAGAATAGCACGCAAAAGTGTTCCCAAAGTTCTATTGACAACTTCAGTTTGTCCATCCGTTTGAGGATGACAAGTAGTAGATTACAACAATATGGAGCAAAGTTTAGCCCATAAAGTAATCCAAAAATAGAATCCCTCCCCTTCTTAGTCCTAGGCAACCCCAAAATAAAGTCCATAGAAATGTCAATCCAAGTTCTTTTTAAGAATAGCACGCAAAAGTGTTCCCAAAGTTCTATTGACAACTTCAGTTTGTCCATCCGTTTGAGGATGACAAGTAGTAGGTTACAACAATATGGAGCAAAGTTTAGCCCATAAAGTAATCCAAAAACTTAATCCCTCCCCTTCTTAGTCCTAGGCAAGCCCAAAATAAAGTCCATAGAAATGTCAGCCCAAGTTCTTTTTAAGAATAGCACGCAAAAGTGTTCTCAAAGTTCTATTTACAACTTCAGTTTGTCCATCCGTTCGAGGATGACAAGTAGTAGATTACAACTTTATTCTGCAAAGTTCAGCCCATAAAGTAATCCATAAATAGAATCCCTCCTCTTCTTAGTCCTAGGCAACCCCAAAATAAAGTCCATAGAAATGTTAGTCCAAGTTCTTTTTAAGAATAGCACGCAAAAGTGTTCCCAAAGTTCTATTGCCAACTTCAGTTTGTCCATCTGTTTGAGGATGACAAGTAGTAGATTACAACAATATTGAGCAAAGTTTAGCCCACAAAGTAATCCAAAAATAGAATCCCTCCCCTTCTTAGTCCTCCTAGGCAACCCCAAAATAAAGTCCATAGAAATGTCAATCCAAGTTTTTTAAGAATTGCACGCAAAAGTGTTCCCAAAGTTGTATTGACAACTTCAGTTTGTCCATCTGTTTGAGGATGACAAGTAGTAGATTACAACAATATTGAGCAAAGTTTAGCCCATAAAGTAATCCAAAAATAGAATCCCTCCCCTTCTTATGTCCTAGGCAACCCCAAATAAAGTGCATAGAAATGTCAATCCAAGTTCTTTTAAGAATAGCACGCAAAGTGTTCCCAAAGTTTCTATTGACAACTTCAGTTTGTCCCATCTGTTTGAGGATGACAAGTAGTAGATTACAACAATATTGAGCAAAGTTTAGCCCATAAAGTAATCCAAAAATAGAAATCCCTCCCCTTCTTAGTCCTAGGCAACCCCAAAATAAGTCCATAGAAATGTCAATCCAAGTTCTTTTTTAAGAATAGCACGCAAAAGTGTTCCAAAGTTCTATTTACAACTTCAGTTTTGTCCATCCGTTTGAGGATGACAAGTAGTAGATTAACAACAAATATGGAGCAATTGAGAAATGTAATGCCTGAGATCCTTGTAGATAGTTGAATACGAAACGCAAGAACAAACGGGGCGAAATGATGCGGGAAAATATTAAATTTTAGATGTGCAAGACCGCACCCGCGGTCTGGCAAGCACCGCACCCGCGGTGCAATGAGCAGAAAATTAGTAACATTCCCGTAGCCACACCGCACCCGCGGTAGAATTAGACCGCACCCGCGGTGTTGAGACCGCACCCGCGGTAGTTACATGACCGCACCCGCGGTCATCACCTTTGAAAAATAAAAAGTCCTGCCGAAAGCCTAGCGCACCCGCGCTCCTTACAGTACCGCACCCACGGTGATGCATGCGAAACATCCACCTCTTCTTCTTAACGTGACACATGGCATAGTATATATATGAATTCGTGCTGATTTACTCATTCTGCATTTTCCAGCCAAAGAACCGAGAGCTTCCTTAGAACCCTCAAACTTCTTCAAAGCTTTGAGGTAAGATTTATCAAAATTTAGCTATCCGATTTTAAATCCGAGTTTAGATTATTGATCCTTGCATCGACGGCTACAAAGTGATGTAAGTTTCATTTAATTTCAACAGGTTTCGAAATTCAGATGTTTGGGAAATTAGAATATGATAGTTATATTGTGTTCTTGACGTATTGAGCATGATATATTTGTAAACGGATCAAAGAAATGATATCATATGTATTTCCTATGAATTTCAGTATGGTTTATGAATTATTGGGGCAGAATTATTGTGTTTTGGATGGATATTGTGTTGGATTATGAATGAGAATGATTGAGAATGAGATAATGTTGATATCTGTTAAAAATTGGAATGACCGGTATCGAGAATTACGTCGTTATGCCGTCAAATTGTATCGAGATCACGTAGTGACTTGGATATGTGTTGATTTAGATTAGAGATTGATAGATTGTATATCAACATTTCCATTTCAGATTCAGTTTTGCGACCGTGACAGCGATTGTGCGACGAAAGGTATAGTACATGTTTTGTTTGGGGAATCATGACTCAAATGAGATCACATTTGAGTTTCCCAACCAAAATCACATACTTGTTTCATTGTTTATATCTAGACATGATTATTATTGTTTATAGAATTGTATACAAATCTTGCTATGCTTTGTTTACAGATCGTGTGGCATTGCATTAGAATGATTATGCTTGTTTACAGATTGTGTATTAATGCATTAAGATAGGACAGTCTGGAGATCAGGCAGACTTCTAGATGTTCGGCGATATCTCAGCTTAGGGGAAGATCACCGCCCCTTTGTAGACGTGGATACAGATCAGGCCGAAGTCTAGGAATAAGACGTACAACACCTCGATTGGGAGGGTAGGTGACAGACAGTGACGTCTTATTCACAACGGGATCCCTAGAGTTCTAGTCAAGTCGCGTCTAGACATGATTAGACTCGCATTGCATGATTATATATTAATGACATTCATATTATGTTGTATGTGTAAATGAAATAAAGATTGATGCTTGTTTAATTACATTTGATTAAATGTAAAAGTGAAAAAATTGACCCACGTTTTAGAATAATGATCCATTTAATCCCAAGAAAAAGAATTAGAGCCCGGGTCCCCACAACTTTATTGTGCAAAGTTCAGCCCATAAAGTAATCCATAAATAGAATCCCTCCCCTTCTTAGTCCTAGGCAACCCCAAAATAAAGTCCATAGAAATGTCAGTCCAAGTTCTTTTTAAAAATAGCACGCAAAAGTTTTCTCGAAGTTCTATTGACAACTTCAGTTTGTCCATCTGTTTGAGGATGACAAGTAGTAGATTACAACAATATTGAGCAAAGTTTAGCCCATAAAGTAATCCAAAAATAGAATCCCTCCCCTTCTTAGTCCTAGGCAACCCCAAAATAAAGTCCATAGAAATGTCAGTCCAAGTTCTTTTTATGAATAGCACGCAAAAGTGTTCTCAAAATTCTATTTACAACTTCAGTTTGTCCATCCGTTTGAGGATGACAAGTAGTAGATTACAACAATATTGAGAAAAGTTTAGCCCATAAAGTAATCCATAAATAGAATCCCTCCCCTTCTTAGTCCTAGGCAACCCCAAAATAAAGTGCATAGAAACCAAAAATAGAATCCCTCCCCTTCTTAGTCCTAGGCAACCCCAAAATAAAGTCCATAGAAATGTCAATCCAAGTTCTTTTTAAGAACATCACGCAAAAGTGTTCTCAAAGTTCGATTTACAACTTCAGTTTGTCCATCCGTTTGAGGATGACAAGTAGTAGATTAAAACAATTTTGAGCAAAGTTTAGCCCATAAAGTAATCCAAAAATAGAATCCCTCCCCTTCTTAGTCCTAGGCAACCCCAAAATAAAGTCCATAGAAATGTCATTCCAAGTCCTTTTTAAGAATAGCACGCAAAAGAGTTCTCAAAATTCTATTTACAACTTCAGTTTGTCCATCCGTTTGAGGATGACAAGTAGTAGATTACAACAATATTGAGAAAAGTTTAGCCCATAAAGTAATCCATAAATAGAATCCCTCCCCTTCTTAGTCCTAGGCAACCCCAAAATAAAGTGCATAGAAACCAAAAATAGAATCCCTCCCCTTCTTAGTCCTAGGCAACCCCAAAATAAAGTCCATAGAAATGTCAATCCAAGTTCTTTTTAAGAACATCACGCAAAAGTGTTCTCAAAGTTCTATTTACAACTTCAGTTTGTCCATCCGTTTGAGGATGACAAGTAGTAGATTACAACAATATTGAGCAAAGTTTAGCCCATAAAGTAATCCAAAAATAAAATCCCTCCCCATCTTAGTCCTAGGCAACCCCAAAATAAAGTCCATAAAAATGTCAGTCCAAGTTCTTTTTAAAAATAGCACGCAAAAGTGTTCTCAAAGTTCTATTTACAACTTCAGTTTGTCCATCCGTTTGAGGATGACAAGTAGTAGATTACAACAATATTGAGAATAAAGTTTAACCCATAAAGTAATCCATAAATAGAATCCCTCCCCTTCTTAGTCCTAGACAACCCCAAAATAAAGTCCATAAAAATGTCAATCCAAGTTCTTTTAAGAATAGCACGCAAAAGTGTTCCCAAAGTTCTATTTACAACTTCATTTTGTCCATCCGTTTGAGGATGACAAGTCGTTGATTACAACAATATTGAGCAAAGTTTAGCCCATAAAGTTATCCATAAATAGAATCCCTCCCCTTCTTAGTCCTAGGCAACCCCAAAATAAAGTCCATTGAAATGTCAGTCCAAGTTCTTTTTAAGAATAGCACGCAAAAGTGTTCTCAAAGTTCTATCGACAACTTCAGTTTGTCCATCCGTTTGAGGATGACAAGTAGTAGATTACAACAATATTGAGCAAAGTTTAGCCCATAAAGTAATCAAAAAATAGAATCCCTCCCCTTCTTAGTCCTAGGCAACCCCAAAATAAAGTCCACAGAAATGTCAATCCAAGTTCTTTTTAAGAATAGCACGCAAAAGTGTTCTCAAAGTTCTATTTACAACTTCAGTTTTTCCATCCGTTTGAGGATGACAAGTAGTAGATTACAACAATATTGAGCAAAGTTTAGCCCATAAAGTAATCCAAAAATAGAATCCATCACCTTCTTAGTCCTAGGCAACCCTAAAATAAAGTCCATAGAAATGTCAGTCCAAGTTCTTTTTAAGAATAGCACGCAAAAGTGTTCTCAAAGTTCTATTTACAACTTCAGTTTGTCCATCCGTTTGAGGATGACAAGTAGTAGATTACAACAATATTGAGAATAAAGTTTAACCCATAAAGTAATCCATAAATAGAATCCCTCCCCTTCTTAGTCCTAGACAACCCCAAAATAAAGTCCATAAAAATGTCAATCCAAGTTCTTTTAAGAATAGCACGCAAAAGTGTTCCCAAATTTCTATTTACAACTTCATTTTGTCCATCCGTTTGAGGATGACAAGTCGTTGATTACAACAATATTGAGCAAAGTTTAGCCCATAAAGTAATCCATAAATAGAATCCCTCCCCTTCTTAGTCCTAGGCAACCCCAAAATAAAGTCCATAGAAATGTCAGTCCAAGTTCTTTTTAAGAATATCACGCAAAAGTGTTCCCAAAGTTCTATTGACAACTTCAGTTTGTCCATCCGTTTGAGGATGACAAGTAGTAGATTACAACAATATTGAGCAAAGTTCAGCCCATAAAGTAATCCAAAAATAGAATCCCTCCCCTTCTTAGTCCTAGGCAACCCCAAAATAAAGTCGATAGAAATGTCAATCCAAGTTCTTTTTAAGAATAGCACGCAAAAGTGTTCTCAAAGTTCTATTTACAACTTCAGTTTGTACATCCGTTTGAGGATGACAAGTAGTAGATTACAACAATATTGAGCAAAGTTTAGCCCATAAAGTAATCCAAAAATAGAATCCCTCCCTTTCTTAGTCCTAGGCAACCCCAAAATAAAGTCCATAGAAATGTCAATCCAAGTTCTTTTTAAGAATAGCACGCAAAAGTGTTCCCAAAGTTCTATTGACAACTTCAGTTTTTCCATCCGTTTGAGGATGACAAGTAGTAGATTACAACAAAATGGATCAAAGTTTAGCTCATAAAGTAATCCAAAAATAAAATCCCTCCCCTTCTTAGTCCTAGGCAACCCCAAAATAAAGTCCATAGAAATGTCAATCCAAGTTCTTTTTAAGAATAGCACGCAAAAGTGTTCCCAAAGTTCTATTGACAACTTCAGTTTGTCCATCCGTTTGAGGATGACAAGTAGTAGATTACAACAATATTGAGCAAAGTTTAGCCCATAAAGTAATCCAAAAATAGAATCCCTCCCCTTCTTAGTCCTAGGCAACCCCAAAATAAAGTCCATAGAAATGTCAGTCCAAGTTCTTTTTAAGAATAGCACGAAAAAGTGTTCTCAAAATTCTATTTACAACTTCAGTTTGTCCATCCGTTTGAGGATGACAAGTAGTAGATTACAACAATATTGAGAAAAGTTTAGCCCATAAAGTAATCCATAAATAGAATCCCTCCCCTTCTTAGTCCTAGGCAACCCCAAAATAAAGTGCATAGAAAACAAAAATAGAATCCCTCCCCTTCTTAGTCCTAGGCAACCCCAAAATAAAGTCCATAGAAATGTCAATCCAAGTTCTTTTTAAGAACATCACGCAAAAGTGTTCTCAAAGTTCTATTTACAACTTCAGTTTGTCCATCCGTTTGAGGATGACAAGTAGTAGATTACAACAATATTGAGCAAAGTTTAGCCCATAAAGTAATCCAAAAATAAAATCCCTCCCCTTCTTAGTCCTAGGCAACCCAAAATAAAGTCCTATAGAAATGTCTGTCCAAGTTCTTTTTAAAAATAGCACGCAAAAGTGTTCTCAAAGTTCTATTTACAAATTCAGTTTGTCCATCCGTTTGAGGATGACAAGTAGTAGATTACAACAATATTGAGAATAAAGTTTAACCCATAAAGTAATCCATAAATAGAATCCCTCCCCTTCTTAGTCCTAGACAACCCCAAAATAAAGTCCATAAAAATGTCAATCCAAGTTCTTTTAAGAATAGCACGCAAAAGTGTTCCCAAATTTCTATTTACAACTTCATTTTGTCCATCCGTTTGAGGATGACAAGCCGTTGATTACAACAATATTGAGCAAAGTTTAGCCCATAAAGTAATCCATAAATAGAATCCCTCCCATTCTTAGTCCTAGGCAACCCCAAAATAAAATCCATAGAAATGTCAGTCCAAGTTCTTTTTAAGAATAGCACGCAAAAGTGTTCCCAAAGTTCTATCGACAACTTCAGTTTGTCCATCCGTTTGAGGATGACAAGTAGTAGATTACAACAATATTGAGCAAAGTTTAGCCCATAAAGTAATCAAAAAATAGAATCCCTCCCCTTCTTAGTCCTAGGCAACCCCAAAATAAAGTCCACAGAAATGTCAATCCAAGTTCTTTTTAAGAATAGCACGCAAAAGTGTTCTCAAAGTTCTATTTACAACTTCAGTTTTTCCATCCGTTTGAGGATGACAAGTAGTAGATTACAACAATATTGAGCAAAGTTTAGCCCATAAAGTAATCCAAAAACAGAATCCCTCACCTTCTTAGTCCTAGGCAACCCCAAAATAAAGTCTATAGAAATGTCAGTCCAAGTTCTTTTTAAGAATAGCACGCAAAAGTGTTCTCAAAGTTCTATTTACAACTTCAGTTTGTCCATCCATTTGAAGATGACAAGTAGTAGATTACAACAATATTGAGCAAAGTTTAGCCCATAAAGTAATCCAAAAATAAAATCCCTCCCCTTCTTAGTCCTAGGCAACCCCAAAATAAAGTCCATAGAAATGTCAGTCCAAGTTCTTTTTAAGAATAGCACGCAAAAGTGTTCTCAAAGTTCTATTTACAACTTCAGTTTGTCCATCCGTTTGAGGATGACAAGTCGTAGATTGCAACAATATTGAGCAAAGTTTAGCCCATAAAGTAATCCATAAATAGAATCCCTCCCCTTCTTAGTCCTAGGCAACCCCAAAATAAAGTCCATAGAAATGTCAGTCCAAGTTCTTTTTAAGAATATCACGCAAAAGTGTTCCCAAAGTTCTATTGACAACTTCAGTTTGTCCAGATGATGACAATTAGTAGATTACAACAATATTGAGCAAAGTTTAGCCCGTAATGTAATTCAAAAATAGAATCCCTCCCCTTCTTAGTCCTAGGCAACCCCAAAATAAAGTCCATAGAAATGTCAATCCAAGTTCTTTTTAAGAATAGCACGCAAAAGTGTTCTCAAAGTTCTATTTACAACTTCAGTTTGTACATCCGTTTGAGGATGACAAGTAGTAGATTACAACAATATTGAGCAAAGTTTAGCCCATAAAGTAATCCAAAAATAAAATCCCTCCCCTTCTTAGTCCTAGGCAACCCCAAAATAAAGTCCATAGAAATGTCAGTCCAAGTTCTTTTTAAGAATAGCACGCAAAAGTGTTCTCAAAGTTCTATTTACAACTTCAGTTTGTCCATCCGTTTGAGGATGACAAGTCGTAGATTACAACAATATTGAGCAAAGTTTAGCCCATAAAGTAATCCATAAATAGAATCCCTCCCCTTCTTAGTCCTAGGCAACCCCAAAATAAAGTCCATAGAAATGTCAGTCCAAGTTCTTTTTAAGAATATCACGCAAAAGTGTTCCCAAAGTTCTATTGACAACTTCAGTTTGTCCATCCGTTTGAGGATGACAAATAGTAGATTACAACAATATTGAGCAAAGTTTAGCCCATAAAGTAATCAAAAAATAGAATCCCTCCCCTTCTTAGTCCTAGGAAACCCCAAAATAAAGTCCATAGAAATGTCAATCCAAGTTCTTTTTAAGAATAGCACGCAAAAGTGTTCTCAAAGTTTTATTTACAACTTCAGTTTGTACATCCGTTTGAGGATGACAAGTAGTAGATTACAACAATATTGAGCAAAGTTTAGCCCATTAAGTAATCCAAAAATAGAATCCCTCCCTTTCTTAGTCCTAGGCAACCCCAAAATAAAGTCCATAGAAATGTCAGTCCAAGTTCTTTTTAAGAATATCACGCAAAAGTGTTCCCAAAGTTCTATTGACAACTTCAGTTTGTCCATCCGTTTGAGGATGACAAGTAGTAGATTACAACAATATTGAGCAAAGTTTAGCCCATAAAGTAATCCAAAAATAGAATCCCTCCCCTTCTTAGTCCTAGGCAACCCCAAAATAAAGTCCATAGAAATGTCAATCCAAGTTCTTTTTAAGAATAGCACGCAAAAGTGTTCTCAAAGTTCTATTTACAACTTCAGTTTGTACATCCGTTTGAGGATGACAAGTAGTAGATTACAACAATATTGAGCAAAGTTTAGCCCATAAAGTAATCCAAAAATAGAATCCCTCCCTTTCTTAGTCCTAGGCAACCCCAAAATAAAGTCCATAGAAATGTCAATCCAAGTTCTTTTTAAGAATAGCACGCAAAAGTGTTCCCAAAGTTCTATTGACAACTTCAGTTTGTCCATCCGTTTGAGGATGACAAGTAGTAGATTACAACAATATTGAGCAAAGTTTAGCCCATAAAGTAATCCAAAATAGAATCCCTCCCCTTCTTAGTCCTAGGCAACCCCAAAATAAAGTCCATAGAAATGTCAGTCCAAGTTCTTTTAAGAATAGCACGCAAAGTGTTCCCAAAGTTCTATTGACAACTTCAGTTTGTCCATCTGTTTGAGGATGACAAGTAGTAGATTACAACAATATTGAGCAAAGTTTAGCCCATAAAGTAATCCAAAAATAGAATCCCTCCCCTTCTTAGTCCTAGGCAACCCCAAAATAAAGTGCATAGAAATGTCAATCCAAGTTCTTTTAAGAATAGCACGCAAAAGTGTTCCAAAGTTCTATTTACAACTTCAGTTTGTCCATCCGTTTGAGGATGACAAGTAGTAGATTACAACAATATTGAGCAAAGTTTAGCCCATAAAGTAATCCAAAAATAAAATCCCTCCCCTTCTTAGTCCTAGGCAACCCCAAAATAAAGTCCATAGAAATGTCTGTCCAAGTTCTTTTTAAAAATAGCACGCAAAAGTGTTCTCAAAGTTCTATTTACAAATTCAGTTTGTCCATCCGTTTGAGGATGACAAGTAGTAGATTACAACAATATTGAGAATAAAGTTTAACCCATAAAGTAATCCATAAATAGAATCCCTCCCCTTCTTAGTCCTAGACAACCCCAAAATAAAGTCCATAAAAATGTCAATCCAAGTTCTTTTAAGAATAGCACGCAAAAGTGTTCCCAAATTTCTATTTACAACTTCATTTTGTCCATCCGTTTGAGGATGACAAGCCGTTGATTACAACAATATTGAGCAAAGTTTAGCCCATAAAGTAATCCATAAATAGAATCCCTCCCATTCTTAGTCCTAGGCAACCCCAAAATAAAATCCATAGAAATGTCAGTCCAAGTTCTTTTTAAGAATAGCACGCAAAAGTGTTCCCAAAGTTCTATCGACAACTTCAGTTTTTCCATCCGTTTGAGGATGACAAGTAGTAGATTACAACAATATTGAGCAAAGTTTAGCCCATAAAGTAATCCAAAAATAGAATCCCTCACCTTCTTAGTCCTAGGCAACCCCAAAATAAAGTCTATAGAAATGTCAGTCCAAGTTCTTTTTAAGAATAGCACGCAAAAGTGTTCTCAAAGTTCTATTTACAACTTCAGTTTGTCCATCCGTTTGAGGATGACAAGTAGTAGATTACAACAATATTGAGCAAAGTTTAGCCCATAAAGTAATCCAAAAATAAAATCCCTCCCCTTCTTAGTCCTAGGCAACCCCAAAATAAAGTCCATAGAAATGTCAGTCCAAGTTCTTTTTAAGAATAGCACGCAAAAGTGTTCTCAAAGTTCTATTTACAACTTCAGTTTGTCCATCCGTTTGAGGATGACAAGTCGTAGATTACAACAATATTGAGCAAAGTTTAGCCCATAAATTAATCCATAAATAGAATCCCTCCCCTTCTTAGTCCTAGGCAACCCCAAAATAAAGTCCATAGAAATGTCAGTCCAAGTTCTTTTTAAGAATATCACGCAAAAGTGTTCCCAAAGTTCTATTGACAACTTCAGTTTGTCCATCCGTTTGAGGATGACAATTAGTAGATTACAACAATATTGAGCAAAGTTTAGCCCATAATGTAATTCAAAAATAGAATCCCTCCCCTTCTTAGTCCTAGGCAACCCCAAAATAAAGTCCATAGAAATGTCAATCCAAGTTCTTTTTAAGAATAGCACGCAAAAGTGTTCTCAAATTTCTATTTACAACTTCAGTTTGTACATCCGTTTGAGGATGACAAGTAGTAGATTACAACAATATTGAGCAAAGTTTAGCCCATAAAGTAATCCAAAAATAAAATCCCTCCCCTTCTTAGTCCTAGGCAACCCCAAAATAAAGTCCATAGAAATGTCAGTCCAAGTTCTTTTTAAGAATAGCACGCAAAAGTGTTCTCAAAGTTCTATTTACAACTTCAGTTTGTCCATCCGTTTGAGGATGACAAGTCGTAGATTACAACAATATTGAGCAAAGTTTAGCCCATAAAGTAATCCATAAATAGAATCCCTCCCCTTCTTAGTCCTAGGCAACCCCAAAATAAAGTCCATAGAAATTTCAGTCCAAGTTCTTTTTAAGAATATCACGCAAAAGTGTTCCCAAAGTTCTATTGACAACTTCAGTTTGTCCATCCGTTTGAGGATGACAAGTAGTAGATTACAACAATATTGAGCAAAGTTTAGCCCATAAAGTAATCCAAAAATAGAATCCCTCCCCTTCTTAATCCTAGGCAACCCCAAAATAAAGTCCATAGAAATGTCAATCCAAGTTCTTTTTAAGAATAGCACGCAAAAGTGTTCTCAAAGTTCTATTTACAACTTCAGTTTGTACATCCGTTTGAGGATGACAAGTAGTAGATTACAACAATATTGAGCAAAGTTTAGCCCATAAAGTAATCCAAAAATAGAATCCCTCCCTTTCTTAGTCCTAGGCAACCCCAAAATAAAGTCCATAGAAATGTCAATCCAAGTTCTTTTTAAGAATAGCACGCAAATTTGTTCCCAAAGTTCTATTGACAACTTCAGTTTGTCCATCCGTTTGAGGATGACAAGTAGTAGATTACAACAATATTGAGCAAAGTTTAGCCCATAAAGTAATCCAAAAATAGAATCCCTCCCCTTCTTAGTCCTAGGCTAACCCCAAAATAAAGTCCATAGAAATGTCAGTCCAAGTTCTTTTTAAGAATAGCACGAAAAAGTGTTCTCAAAATTCTATTTACAACTTCAGTTTGTCCATCCGTTTGAGGATGACAAGTAGTAGATTACAACAATATTGAGAAAGTTTAGCCCATAAAGTAATCCATAAATAGAATCCCTCCCCTTCTTAGTCCTAGGCAACCCCAAAATAAATGCATAGAAACCAAAAATAGAATCCCTCCCCTTCTTAGTCCTAGCAACCCCAAAATAAAGTCCATAGAAATATCAATCCAAGTTCTTTTAAAAACATCAGCGCAAAAGTGTTCTCAAAGTTCTATTTACAAACTTCAGTTTGTCCATCCGTTTGAGGATGACAAGTAGTAGATTACAACAATATTGAGCAAAGTTTAGCCCATAAAGTAATCCAAAAATAAAATCCCTCCCCTTCTTAGTCCTAGGCATTCCCAAAATAAAGTCCATAGAAATGTCCTGTCCAAGTTCTTTTTAAAATAGCACGCAAAGTGTTCTCAAAGTTCTATTTACAAATTCAGTTTGTCCATCCGTTGAGGATGACAAGTAGGAGATTACACAATATTGAGAATAAAGTTTAAACCCATAAAGTATCCATAATAGAATCCCTCCCCTTCTTAGTCCTAGACACCCCAAATAAAGTCCATAAAAATGTCATCCAAGTTCTTTTAAGATAGCACGCAAAAGTGTTCCCAAATTTCTATTTACAACTTCATTTTGTCCATCCGTTTGAGGATGACAAGCCGTTGATTACAACAATATTGAGCAAAGTTTAGCCCATAAAGTAATCCATAAATAGAATCCCTCCCATTCTTAGTCCTAGGCAACCCCAAAATAAAATCCATAGAAATGTCAGTCCAAGTTCTTTTTAAGAATAGCACGCAAAAGTGTTCCCAAAGTTCTATCGACATTTTCAATTTGTCCATCCGTTTGAGGATGACAAGTAGTAGATTACAACAATATTGAGCAAAGTTTAGCCCATAAAGTAATCAAAAAATAGAATCCCTCCCCTTCTTAGTCCTAGGCAACCCCAAAATAAAGTCCACAGAAATGTCAATCCAAGTTCTTTTTAAGAATAGCACGCAAAAGTGTTCTCAAAGTTCTATTTACAACTTCAGTTTTTCCATCCGTTTGAGGATGACAAGTAGTAGATTACAACAATATTGAGCAAAGTTTAGCCCATAAAGTAATCCAAAAATAGAATCCCTCACCTTCTTAGTCCTAGGCAACCCCAAAATAAAGTCTATAGAAATGTCAGTCCAAGTTCTTTTTAAGAATAGCACGCAAAAGTGTTCTCAAAGTTCTATTTACAACTTCAGTTTGTCCATCCGTTTGAGGATGACAAGTAGTAGATTACAACAATATTGAGCAAAGTTTAGCCCATAAAGTAATCCAAAAATAAAATCCCTCCCCTTCTTAGTCCTAGGCAACCCCAAAATAAAGTCCATAGAAATGTCAGTCCAAGTTCTTTTTAAGAATATCACGCAAAAGTGTTCCCAAAGTTCTATTGACAACTTCAGTTTGTCCATCCGTTTGAGGATGACAATTAGTAGATTACAACAATATTGAGCAAAGTTTAGCCCGTAAAGTAATTCAAAAATAGAATCCCTCCCCTTCTTAGTCCTAGGCAACCCCAAAATAAAGTCCATAGAAATGTCAATCCAAGTTCTTTTTAAGAATAGCACGCAAAAGTGTTCTCAAAGTTCTATTTACAACTTCAGTTTGTACATCCGTTTGAGGATGACAAGTAGTAGATTACAACAATATTGAGCAAAGTTTAGCCCATAAAGTAATCCAAAAATAAAATCCCTCCCCTTCTTAGTCCTAGGCAACCCCAAAATAAAGTCCATAGAAATGTCAATCCAAGTTCTTTTTAAGAATAGCACGCAAAAGTGTTCCCAAAGTTCTATTGACAACTTCAGTTTGTCCATCCGTTTGAGGATGACAAGTAGTAGATTACAACAATATTGAGCAAAGTTTAGCCCATAAAGTAATCCAAAAATAAAATCCCTCCCCTTCTTAGTCCTAGGCAACCCCAAAATAAAGCCCATAGAAATGTCAGTCCAAGTTCTTTTTAAGAACAGCACGCAAAAGTGTTCTCAAAGTTCTATTTACAACTTCAGTTTGTCCATCCGTTTGAGGATGACAAGTAGTAGATTACAACAATATTGAGCAAAGTTTAGCCCATAAAGTAATCCAAAAATAGAATCCCTCACCTTCTTAGTCCTAGGCAACCCCAAAATAAAGTCTATAGAAATGTCAGTCCAAGTTCTTTTTATGAATAGCACGCAAAAGTGTTCTCAAAGTTCTATTTACAACTTCAGTTTGTCCATCCGTTTGAGGATGACAAGTAGTAGATTACAACAATATTGAGCAAAGTTTAGCCCATAAAGTAATCCAAAAATAAAATCCCTCCCCTTCTTAGTCCTAGGCAACCCCAAAATAAAGTCCATAGAAATGTCAGTCCAAGTTCTTTTTAAGAATAGCACGCAAAAGTGTTCTCAAAGTTCTATTTACAACTTCAGTTTGTCCATCCGTTTGAGGATGACAAGTCGTAGATTACAACAATATTGAGCAAAGTTTAGCCCATAAAGTAATCCATAAATAGAATCCCTCCCCTTCTTAGTCCTAGGCAACCCCAAAATAAAGTCCATAGAAATGTCAGTCCAAGTTCTTTTTAAGAATATCACGCAAAAGTGTTCCCAAAGTTCTATTGACAACTTCAGTTTGTCCATCCGTTTGAGGATGACAAGTAGTAGATTACAACAATATTGAGAAAAGTTTAGCCCGTAATGTAATTCAAAAATAGAATCCCTCCCCTTCTTAGTCCTAGGCAACCCCAAAATAAAGTCCATAGAAATGTCAATCCAAGTTCTTTTTAAGAATAGCACGCAAAAGTGTTCTCAAAGTTCTATTTACAACTTCAGTTTGTACATCCGTTTGAGGATGACAAGTAGTAGATTACAACAATATTGAGCAAAGTTTAGCCCATAAAGTAATCCAAAAATAGAATCCCTCCCCTTCTTAGTCCTAGGCAACCCCAAAATAAAGTCCATAGAAATGTCAATCCAAGTTCTTTTTAAGAATAGCACGCAAAAGTGTTCTCAAAGTTCTATTTACAACTTCAGTTTGTCCATCCGTTTGAGGATGACAAGTCGTAGATTACAACAATATTGAGCAAAGTTTAGCCCATAAAGTAATCCATAAATAGAATCCCTCCCCTTCTTAGTCCTCGGCAACCCCAAAATAAAGTCCATAGAAATGTCAGTCCAAGTTCTTTTTAAGAATATCACGCAAAAGTGTTCCCAAAGTTCTATTGACAACTTCAGTTTGTCCATCTGTTTGAGGATGACAAGTAGTAGATTACAACAATATTGAGCAAAGTTTAGCCCATAAAGTAATCCAAAAATAGAATCCCTCCCCTTCTTAGTCCTAGGCAACCCCAAAATAAAGTCCATAGAAATGTCAATCCAAGTTCTTTTAAGAATAGCACGCAAAAGTGTTCTCAAAGTTCTATTTACAACTTCAGTTTGTCCATCCGTTTGAGGATGACAAGTCGTAGATTACAACAATATTGAGCAAAGTTTAGCCCATAAAGTAATCCATAAATAGAATCCCTCCCCTTCTTAGTCCTAGGCAACCCCAAAATAAAGTCCATAGAAATGTCAATCCAAGTTCTTTTTAAGAATAGCACGCAAAATTGTTCCCAAAGTTCTATTGACAACTTCAGTTTGTCCATCCGTTTGAGGATGACATGTAGTATCCCGATGCCTAATTTGAGTTAATTATTGGATTAATTGTATTTCGGTGGGATCGGAAGGACCGAACCGGGTTCGGATCGTCCGAAGTTGGTTCGGATCGTCCGAAGTGGGTTCGGATCGTCCGTTCTGTTCGGAGTCAGACGAGTCATGTCATGTCAGAGTTCGGATCGTCCGATCAGGGTTCGGATCGTCCGAAGACAGGTGGCTGGACACGTGGAAGACATGCAATGTTCGGATCGTCCGAAGTGGATCGGATCTTCCGAAGTGTATCGGATCGGAGCGTCCGAAGTGGATCGGATCGTCCGATCGTTGTCTATAAATAGAAGCGCGAGGCTTCACTTTTCACTCGCCAATTCCGAGAGTTCCAGAGCGTTTTAGTCGTTTTTGATGGGTTTCTAGTCTTTTCCCGAGGTTCGGGCACTAGCGGGGAGCTACTGGTTTTGTAGCGGAGCTGTGCTCTAGTTGGGGGCTAGCGGCATCAGTGGGCTGACTACGGACGCAGGTATAGTTCTGGGTTCCCTTTGAGATTTGGGAGTATCTATTAGTCTAGTTAAGGCTTTTAGATGTGGTTTAGTGATATGGTATCACTTGGATTGTAGGCTTGATTCTAGGGCTGATTGCTAGGATCTACTGGTTTGAGGTACGAAAGTACTATCCGAGATAGCAGGATTGAGTATGCTTTACTATGTGTTGCATGTTTATATGTTGCATTATTATCTGTCATATGATGCATGGTTTATTATGCGGCATTTGCATAATCATGTTGAGCCTGATTATCTTTGAGATAGCCTGTTGAGAGGGTGCTCAGCCCTCGTTTGTTGTGGATGGTTGGACCCCGTTGGCCGACGGTGGTCAGGTCACCGGTATATCCACAGGTTTATTTTGGTATGGGAGCCACCTCCTGGTGCGACGGCGCAGAGTGCTACATACCTTGACGTCATTTACCTGAGCAGTATTTCGATATACCCAGATCCTGGTATCCAGTACATTTTGCATACATGCATGTCATAGTCTTGTATACTCATGCTTTCGGTGCTGAGCGTTTTATGCTCACGTCCTCGGTTTATCTCTGTTTTGGACACCCTATTCGATGGGGCAGGTCTCAGGTTGGACGGTCCAGGAGGGAGTGGACAGGGAGCTGGCAGAGGTTGACCTGTAGTTGTTGGTATTTGTTCTTGGTATTTAGTTCGATCTGGTTGTTTAAGTATTTTGTACTTACAGATTCGATTGGGTTGTATTACTGTTTTTCCGCTGTTTACCTGATTCAGTTTTAAATGTTAATTTTGCATGCTTAAGTTCTGATTAGTAGGTGATTCTGGAACGGGTCACTACATTTATGGTATCAGAGCATGCATTAAGATTTTGGGATTTAGAACTGTTCTTTTGGGTTTAATCTCTGGTAACTTTTGTAGCTAAGAGATGTCTGGTTTTGACGACGATGCTAGTAGTCATGGCAGCGTTGGACGCTGGGGAGACCGCGACGATCGGGAGCGTCGTCGAGAGCATCGAGAACGTCGTCAACACCGTCGTGATGAGCCTCGGAGTTTTAGTATGCATCGGTTCTTGCAGATGGGGCCGAAACCTCTTTCAGGGCGGTGAGACTCCGGATGTTGCGGAGAACTGGCTTGAGAGGATGGAGAGCTGCTTCAAGACTTTTCAGTGCTCGGCGGAGCAGCAGATTGATACCCTTGATTTCTTGCTGGAGGGTGGTGCGCGCAAGTGGTGGAGGTCTACCTCTGCACCGATAGTTCAGCGACAGGGTCGAGTTCTTTGGGCCGATTTCCGAGCCGCTTTCATGTTGCTTTACTTTCCGCCAGCTCTTCTGCAGACCAAGGCGATTGAGTTGATCAATCTGAAGCAGGGAAGTTTGTCTGTTGATGAGTATCAGCAGAAGTTCTTTGAGTTGCTTCCGTATGTTCCGCATGTCAGTGACAATGCTATGGCCAAGTATAACCATTTTCTTCAGGGCCTCAATCAGGAGATTTATGATCGGGTTGTTGTCTGCGATGATCCGACATCGTATGAGGGCCTTGTAAATCGTTGTCGCCAGGCTGAGGGCAGTTTGTTGAGAGGTCGAGCCATGCAGTCTGCTCGTCCTACTAGTTCTTTGGGTCCCCGCGCCCAAGCATTTAAGAAGGCTGGATCTACTTCTTCTTCCTCTGGATCTGGAGGAGTTCACCATTTTGGGAAGAAGAGGGGCCCGTGTCAGCACTGCGGGAAGGATCATCCGACGGAGCGTTGTCGCAAGGTTGCGGGTGCTTGTTACAAGTGCGGTGAGATGGGCCACATGAAGAGAGATTGTCCACAGACGGGCGGAGGATCAGGATCTGGTTCTCAGGCTTCAGTTCATCAGAGGCCACAGCAGGGACAGTCTACTCAGGGTTCTAACCTCCGACCGCGTACTCAAGGGCAGGTCTTTGCTCTTAACCAGGATCAGGCGGCTGAGGAGAACGAGAGAGTTATCGCAGGTGTGTTTTTATTATGTGGATTACCTGCTTACGTTCTCATTGATACTGGTGCATCGCATTCATTCATATCTGCGAGATTTGCTAAGCGTCATGCATTACCCTTCACTTCTTTGGACGTTGTGGTATCTGTTTCCACACCGATGGGTCATTCGGTGCTAGCTAAACGTCTAGTTTTGGGTTGTCCTCTAGAGTTTGAGGGTAATGTTTTAACTGCTAATTTGATGATTCTTGCGATGGAGGATTTTGATTGCATTCTGGGAATAGATGTGCTGACTGTGTTTAGAGCTACTGTGGACTGTTATCAGAAGTTTGTGCAGTTTCGTCCAGTTGAGGGCGACAGTTGGTTTTTCTATGGAGAGGGAGCGCGACCCCCGATGCCTGTGGTTTCTGCTCTGAAAGCCTGTCGTGCTTTAGAGTCGGGCGGGGAAGGCTACCTTATCTATGCTATTGATTCGTCCGCAGGTAGTATCGGTGTCGGTGACATTCCAGTGGTTTGCGATTTTCCGGATGTTTTTCCCGAGGAGATTCCTGGTTTTCCTCCTGTTCGGGAAGTAGATTTCGGCATTGATTTAGTGCCAGGCACGGCACCAATCTCTAGAGCTCCTTATCGTTTAGCTCCATCGGAGATGCAAGAATTGAAACAGCAGTTGCAGGATCTTCTTGACAAGGGGTATATTCGACCCAGTGTGTCCCCGTGGGGAGCACCAGTTCTTTTTGTCAAAAAGAAGGATGGTTCTATGCGGCTCTGCATAGATTATCGGCAGTTGAATCGTGCTACGATAAAGAATAAGTATCCGTTGCCACGGATTGATGATTTATTTGATCAACTGCAAGGTACCTCTGTATATTCCAAGATTGATTTAAGGTCTGGTTATCATCAGCTTCGAGTTCATCAGGGAGACATATCGAAGACTGCATTCAGGACCCGGTATGGGCATTATGAGTTTCTGGTTATGCCTTTTGGGGTGACGAATGCACCAGCAGTTTTTATGGATCTGATGAATCGGGTATTTCGGGATTTCTTGGATAAGTTTGTTGTGGTGTTTATAGATGATATCTTAATCTATTCGCATGATCAGCAAGAACACGCACAACACTTAAGGATTATTTTACAGACACTTCGCGAGAATCAGCTTTATGCGAAGTTGAGTAAATGTGAGTTTTGGATTGACAGGGTTGTATTCCTTGGTCATGTCATTTCTAGCAAGGGAGTTTCAGTTGACCCAAGTAAGGTGGAAGCGGTATTGAACTGGTCGCGTCCGACGACAGTAGCCGAGATCCGCAGTTTTCTGGGATTGGCTGGGTATTATCGCCGTTTCATTGTCAACTTCTCTCAGATTGCTAAGCCACTCACTCAGCTCACTCGGAAAGATGTTTCATTTGAGTGGACATCAGAGTGCGAAGAGAGTTTCTGGGAACTTCGCAGACGTTTGACATCTGCGCCTGTTTTGGCTTTACCGTCTGGATCTGGTGGTTTCAGTGTTTACACCGATGCCTCTTTACAGGGACTAGGGTGTGTTCTGATGCAGAATGAGCATGTGATTGCTTATGCGTCGAGACAGTTAAAGCCTCATGAGGAAAACTATCCTGTTCATGATCTGGAATTAGCAGCGATCGTTTTTGCTTTGAAAATCTGGCGCCATTATCTGTATGGTGAGCGATTTGAGATCTTCACTGATCATAAGAGTTTGAAGTATCTGTTCACTCAGGCTGAGTTGAACATGCGTCAGCGTCGTTGGATGGATCTACTCAAGGATTACGATTGTGAGATCAAGTATCATCCAGGATCTGCGAATCTCACGGCCGATGCTCTTAGTCGCAAGGTGAGGTTATCTGCTCTTCAGACTTGTGCTGTATCTGGGATTATTCAGGATTTCTGTTCGATGGGATTCAATTGTAAGCATCGGAAGGGAACAGAGAGTATCCGTATAGCTACTATTTTGTCCGAGCCAGTTTTGTATTCTCGGATTAGAGATGCTCAGATGTCTGATTCTAAGGTTCAGAAATTAGCTCGGTTGGCTGATGGAGATAATACTTCTGGATTCCACTATCAGTCCGAGGGTCTTTTGTGCTTATCTGGTCGTGTTGTTGTACCGGAAGATGACACTTTGAGGGAGGAGATTTTGTCTCAGGCTCATCGTAGCAAGTTGAGTGTTCATCCAGGGAGCAACAAGATGTATAAGGATTTGAGGACTCGATTTTGGTGGAAAGGTATGAAACGTAATGTTTATCAGTATGTCTCCAAGTGCCTAGTCTGTCAGCAGGTGAAGGCTGAGTATCGACGACCTGGAGGTTTGTTGCAGAATCTTCCTATTCCGGAGTGGAAGTGGGAGCATATCACGATGGACTTCGTGACTCACTTGCCTATGTCTGTGGGGAATAGAGATGCTATCTGGGTGGTAGTGGATCGGCTTACTAAGTCTGCCCATTTTCTTCCGTATAACAGAGATTTCACTTTCGATCGGATGGCACGGTTGTACATTCAGGAGATTGTACGGTTTCATGGTGTGCCCGTGAGTATCGTTAGTGACAGAGATCCTCGATTTACATCTAGATTTTGGGGCAGCTTTCAGCAAGCTTTGGGCACTACCTTGAGTTTGAGTACTGCATATCACCCAGAGACTGACGGTCAGTCAGAGAGGACTATTCGTACTCTTGAGGATATGTTGAGATCTTGTGTGATGGATTTCGGGCCAGCTTGGCAGGATCATCTGCCACTGATAGAGTTTGCATACAACAACAGTTTTCATAGGAGTATTGGTATGTCTCCGTTTGAAGCATTGTATGGTCGACGTTGTCGTACTCCTCTGTTCTGGGAAGAAGTCGGAGAACGACAGGTCGAGGGTCCAGAATTGATTCAGCAGGCCATGGACAAAGTTCTTGTGATCAAACAGCGGATTAAGACTGCTCAGGATCGACAAGCAAGTTATGCGAACTCCAAGCGCAGACCTCTTCATTTTGATGCAGGCGAGAAAGTGTTTCTCAAGGTATCACCTTTTCGGAGGATTCTGAGATTTGGACTCAAGGGTAAGCTATCTCCGAGATTCATTGGTCCTTTTGAGATCTTAGAATGTGTGGGAGATTTGGCCTACAGATTAGCTTTGCCACCGTATCTGTCTAGTGTTCACAATGTGTTTCATGTGTCCTTGCTGAGACGATACGTAGCGGATGAGTCTCATGTTTTGCATCCAACAGAAGTTCAGCTGAATCCGGATTTGTCTTTTGTGGAAAGACCGGTTTCGATCTTAGACCGGAAGGATAAGGTACTGCGGAATAAGACTATTCCTCTTGTCTTAGTGCAGTGGCAGCGCCGAGGTACTGAAGAAGCTACTTGGGAACTAGAGAGTCGCATGCGGTCAGAGCATCCAGAGTTGTTCTAGTTGTAGTATTTTCAGTTATGATTGTAATTTCAGTTGTACTTCAGTTGTAATTCATTCTTAAGTTGAATGTATTGTTGTTCAGAATTGTCATTCTTCAGACTCGATTTCGCGGACGAAATCCTTTTTAGAGGGGGAGAATGTAGTATCCCGATGCCTAATTTGAGTTAATTATTGGATTAATTGTATTTCGGCGGGATCGGAAGGACCGAACCGGGTTCGGATCGTCCGAAGTTGGTTCGGATCATCCGAAGTGGGTTCGGATGGACCGTTCTGTTCGGAGTCAGACGAGTCATGTCATGTCAGAGTTCGGATCGTCGGATCAGGGTTCGGATCGTCCGAAGACAGGTGGCTGGACACGTGGAAGACATGCAGAGTTCGGATCTTCCGAAGTGGATCGGATCTTCCGAAGTGCACCGGATCGGATCTTCCGAAGTGGATCGGATCTTCCGATCGTTGTCTATAAATAGAAGCGCGAGGCTTCACTTTTCACTCGCCAATTCCGAGAGTTCCAGAGCGTTTTAGTCGTTTCTGATGGGTTTCTAGTCTTTTCCCGAGGTTCGGGCACTAGCGGGGAGCTACTGGTTTTGTAGCGGAGCTGTGCTCTAGTTGGGGGCTAGCGGCATCAGTGGGCTGACTACGGACGCAGGTATAGTTCTGGGTTCCCTTTGAGATTTGGGAGTATCTATTAGTCTAGTTAAGGCTTTTAGATGTGGTTTAGTGATATGGTATCACTTGGATTGTAGGCTTGATTCTAGGGCTGATTGCTAGGATCTACTGGTTTGAGGTACGAAAGTACTATCCGAGATAGCAGGATTGAGTATGCTTTACTATGTGTTGCATGTTTATATGTTGCATTATTATCTGTCATATGATGCATGGTTTATTATGCGGCATTTGCATAATCATGTTGAGCCTGATTATCTTTGAGATAGCCTGTTGAGAGGGTGCTCAGCCCTCGTTTGTTGTGGATGGTTGGACCCCGTTGGCCGACGGTGGTCAGGTCACCGGTATATCCACAGGTTTATTTTGGTATGGGAGCCACCTCCTGGTGCGACGGCGCAGAGTGCTACATACCTTGACGTCATTTACCTGAGCAGTATTTCGATATACCCAGATCCTGGTATCCAGTACATTTTGCATACATGCATGTCATAGTCTTGTATACTCATGCTTTCGGTGCTGAGCGTTTTATGCTCACGTCCTCGGTTTATCTCTGTTTTGGACACCCTATTCGATGGGGCAGGTCTCAGGTTGGGCGGTCCAGGAGGGAGTGGACAGGGAGCTGGCAGAGGTTGACCTGTAGTTGTTGGTATTTGTTCTTGGTATTTAGTTCGATCTGGTTGTTTAAGTATTTTGTACTTACAGATTCGATTGGGTTGTATTACTGTTTTTCCGCTGTTTACCTGATTCAGTTTTAAATGTTAATTTTGCATGCTTAAGTTCTGATTAGTAGGTGATTCTGGAACGGGTCACTACAGTCCATCCGTTTGAGGATGACAAGTAGTAGATTACAACAATATGGAGCAAAGTTTAGCCCATAAAGTAATTCAAAAATAAAATCCCTCCCCTTCTTAGTCCTAGGCAACCCCAAAATAAAGTCCATAGAAATGTCAGTCCAGTTCTTTTTAAGAATAGCACGAAAAAGTGTTCTCAAAATTCTATTTACAACTTCAGTTTGTCCATCCGTTTGAGGATGACAAGTAGTAGATTACAACAATATTGAGAAAAGTTTAGCCCATAAAGTAATCCATAAATAGAATCCCTCCCTTCTTAGTCCTAGGCAACCCCAAAATAAAGTGCATAGAAACCAAAAATAGAATCCCTCCCCTTCTTAGTCCTAGGCAACCCCAAAATAAAGTCCATAGAAATGTCAATCCAAGTTCTTTTTAAGAACATCACGCAAAAGTGTTCTCAAAGTTCTATTTACAACTTCAGTTTGTCCATCCGTTTGAGGATGACAAGTAGTAGATTACAACAATATTGAGCAAAGTTTAGCCCATAAAGTAATCCAAAAATAAAATCCCTCCCCTTCTTAGTCCTAGGCAACCCCAAAATAAAGTCCATAGAAATGTCTGTCCAAGTTCTTTTTAAGAATAGCACGCAAAAGTGTTCCCAAAGTTCTATTTACAACTTCAGTTTGTCCATCCGTTTGAGGATGACAAGTAGTAGATTACAACAATATGGAGCAAAGTTTAGCCCATAAAGTAATCCATAAATAGAATCCCTCCCCTTCTTAGTCCTAGGCAACCCCAAAATAAAGTGCATAGAAATGTCAATCCAAGTTCTTTTAAGAATAGCACGCACAAGTGTTCCCAAAGTTCTATTTACAACTTCAGTTTGTCCATCCGTTTGAGGATGACAAGTAGTAGATTACAACATTATTGAGCAAAGTTTAATCCATAAAGTAATCCATAAATAGAATCCCTCCCCTTCTTAGTCCTAGGCAACCCCAAAATAAAGTCCATAGAAATGTCAATCCAAGTTCTTTTAAGAATAGCACGCACAAGTGTTCCCAAAGTTCTATTGACAACTTCAGTTTGTCCATCCGTTTGAGGATGACAAGTAGTAGATTACAACAATATGGAGCAAAGTTTAGCCCATAAAGTAATCCAAAAATAGAATCCCTCCCCTTCTTAGTCCTAGGACAACCCCAAAATAAAGTCCATAGAAATGTCAGTCCAAGTTCTTTTTAAGAATAGCACGCTAAAACTGTTCCCAAAGTTCTATTGACAACTTCAGTTTGTTCATCCGATTGAGGATGACAAGTAGTAGATTACAACAATATTGATCAAAGTTTAGCCCATAAAGTAATCCAAAAATAGAATCCCTCCCCTTCTTAGTCCTAGGCAACCCCAAAATAAAGTGCATAGAAATGTCAATCCAAGTTCTTTTAAGAATAGCACGCAAAAGTGTTCCCAAAGTTCTATTTACAACTTCAGTTTGTCCATCCGTTTGAGGATGACAAGTAGTAGATTACAACAATATGGAGCAAAGTTTAGCCCATAAAGTAATCCAAAAATAAAATCCCTCCCCTTCTTAGTCCTAGGCAACCCCAAAATAAAGTCCATAGAAATGTCAGTCCAAGTTCTTTTAAGAATAGCACGCAAAAGTGTTCCCAAAGTTCTATTTACAACTTCAGTTTGTCCATCCGTTTGAGGATGACAAGTAGTAGATTACAACAATATGGAGCAAAGTTTAGCCCATAAAGTAATTCAAAAATAAAATCCCTCCCCTTCTTAGTCCTAGGCAACCCCAAAATAAAGTCCATAGAAATGTCAGTCCAAGTTCTTTTTAAGAATAGCACGCAAAAGTGTTCCCAAAGTTCTATTTACAACTTCAGTTTGTCCATCCGTTTGAGGATGACAAGTAGTAGATTACAACATTATTGTGCAAAGTTTAGCCCATAAAGTAATACAAAAATAGAATCCCTCCCCTTCTTAGTCCTAGGCAACCCCAAAATAAAGTGCATAGAAATGTCAATCCAAGTTCTTTTAAGAATTGCACGCAAAAGTGTTCCCAAAGTTCTATTGACAACTTCAGTTTGTCCATCTGTTTGAGGATGACAAGTAGTAGATTACAACAATATTGAGCAAAGTTCAGCCCATAAAGTAATCCAAAAATAGAAACCCTCCCCTTCTTAGTCCTAGGCAACCCCAAAATAAAGTCCATAGAAATGTCAATCCAAGTTCTTTTTAAGAATAGCACGCAAAAGTGTTCCCAAAGTTCTATTGACAACTTCAGTTTGTCCATCCGTTTGAGGATGACAAGTAGTAGATTACAACAATATGGAGCAAAGTTTAGCCCATAAAGTAATCCATAAATAGAATCCCTCCCCTTCTTAGTCCTAGGCAACCCCAAAATAAAGTGCATAGAATGTCAATCCAAGTTCTTTTAAGAATAGCACGCACAAGTGTTCCCAAAGTTCTATTTACAACTTCAGTTTGTCCATCCGTTTGAGGATGACAAGTAGTAGATTACAACATTATTGTGCAAAGTTTAATCCATAAAGTAATCCATAAATAGAATCCCTCCCCTTCTTAGTCCTAGGCAACCCTAAAATAAAGTCAATAGAAATGTCAGTCCAAGTTCTTTTTAAGCATAGCACGCAAAAGTGTTCTCGAAGTTCTATTTACAACTTCAGTTTGTCCATCCGTTTGAGGATGACAAGTAGTAGATTACAACAATATGTAGCAAAGTTTAGCCCATAAAGTAATCCAAAAATAGAATCCTCCCCTTCTTAGTCCTAGGCAACCCCAAAATAAAGTGCATAGAAATGTCAATCCAAGTTCTTTTAAGAATAGCACGCACAAGTGTTCCCAAAGTTTTATTGACAACTTCAGTTTGTCAATCCGTTTGAGGATGACAAGTAGTAGATTACAACAATATTGAGCAAAATTTAGCTCATAAAGTAATCCAAAAATAGAAATCCCTCCCCTTCTTAGTCCTAGGCAACCCCAAAATAAAGTGCATAGAAATGTCAATCCAAGTTCTTTTAAGAATAGCACGCAAAAGTGTTCCCAAAGTTCTATTTACAACTTCAGTTTGTCCATCCGTTTGAGGATGACAAGTAGTAGATTACAACAATATGGAGCAAAGTTTAGCCCATAAAGTAATCCAAAAATAAAATCCCTTCCCCTTCTTAGTCCTAGGCAAAACCAAAATAAAGTCCATAGAAATGTCAGTCCAAGTTCTTTTTAAGAATAACACGCAAAAGTGTTCCCAAAGTTCTAATTACAACTTCAGTTTGTCCATCCGTTTGAGGATGACAAGTAGTAGATTACAACAATATTGAGCAAAGTTTAGCCCATAAAGTAATCCAAAAATAGAATCCCTCCCCTTCTTAGTCCTAAGCAACCCCAAAATAAAGTGCATAGAAATGTAAGTCCAAGTTCTTTTAAGAATAGGACGCAAAAGTGTTCCCAAAGTTCTATTTACAACTTCAGTTTGTCCATCCGTTTGAGGATGACAAGTAGTAGATTACAACAATATAGAGCAAAGTTTAGCCCATAAAGTAATCCAAAAATAAAATCCCTCCCCTTCTTAGTCCTAGGCAACCCCAAAATAAAGTCCATAGAAATGTCAGTCCAAGTTCTTTTAAGAATAGCACGCAAAAGTGTTCCCAAAGTTCTATTTACAACTTCAGTTTGTCCATCCGTTTGAGGATGACAAGTAGTAGATTACAACAATATGGAGCAAAGTTTAGCCCATAAAGTAATCCAAAATAAAATCCCTCCCCTTCTTAGTCCTAGGCAACCCCAAAATAAAGTCCATAGAAATGTCAGTCCAAGTTCTTTTTAAGAATAGCACGCAAAAGTGTTCCCAAAGTTCTATTTACAACTTCAGTTTGTCCATCCGTTTGAGGATGACAAGTAGTAGATTACAACAATATGGAGCAAAGTTTAGCCCATAAAGTAATCCATAAATAGAATCCCTCCCCTTCTTAGTCCTAGGCAACCCCAAAATAAAGTGCATAGAATTGTCAATCCAAGTTCTTTTAAGAATAGCACGCACAAGTGTTCCCAAAGTTCTATTTACAACTTCAGTTTGTCCATCCGTTTGAGGATGACAAGTAGTAGATTACAACTTATTGTAGCAAAGTTTAATCCATAAAGTAATCCATAAATAGAATCCCTCCCCTTCTTAGTCCTAGGCAACCCCAAAATAAAGTCCATAGAAATGTCAATCCAAGTTATTTTTAAGAATAGCACGCAAAAGTGTTCCCAAAGTTCTATTTACAACTTCAGTTTGTCCATCCGTTTGAGAATGACAAGTAGTAGATTAACAAATATTGAGCAAAGTTTAGCCCATAAAGTAATCAAAAATAGAATCTCTCACCTTCTTAGTCCTAGACAACCCCAAAATAAAGTCCATAGAAATGTCAGTCCAAGTTCTTTTAAGAATAGCACGCAAAAGTGTTCCCAAAGTTCTATTTACAACTTCAGTTTGTCCATCCGTTTGAGGATGACAAGTAGTAGATTACAACAATATGGAGCAAAGTTTAGCCCATAAAGTAATCCAAAAATAAAATCCCTCCCCTTCTTAGTCCTAGGCAACCCCAAAATAAAGTCCATAGAAATGTCAGTCCAAGTTCTTTTTAAGAATAGCACGTAAAAGTGTTCCCAAAGTTCTATTGACAACTTCAGTTTGTCCATCCGTTTGAGGATGACAAGTAGTAGATTACAACAATATTGATCAAAGTTTAGCCCATAAAGTAATCCAAAAATAGAATCCCTCACCTTCTTAGTCCTAGGCAACCCCAAAATAAAGTCCACTAGAAATGTCAATCCAAGTTCTTTTTAAGAATAGCACGCAAAAGTGTTCCCAAAGTTCTATTGACAACTTCAGTTTGTCCATCCGTTTGAGGATGACAAGTAGTAGATTACAACAATATGGAGCAAAGTTTAGCCCATAAAGTAATCCAAAAATAAATCCCTCCCCTTCTTAGTCCTAGGCAACCCCAAAATAAAGTCCATAGAAATGTCAGTCCAAGTTCTTTTTAAGAATAGCACGCAAAAGTGTTCTCAAAGTTCTATTTACAACTTCAGTTTGTCCATCCGTTTGAGGATGACAAGTAGTAGATTACAACAATATGTAGCAAAGTTTAGCCCATAAAGTAATCCAAAAATAGAATCCCTCCCCTTCTTAGTCCTAGGCAACCCCAAAATAAAGTGCATAGAAATGTCAATCCAAGTTCTTTTAAGAATAGCACGCAAAAGTGTTCCCAAAGTTTCTATTGACAACTTCAGTTTGTCCATCCGTTTGAGGATGACAAGTAGTAGATTACAACAATATTGAGCAAAGTTTAGCTCATAAAGTAATCCAAAAATAGAATCCCTCCCCTTCTTAGTCCTAGGCAACCCCAAAATAAAGTGCATAGAAATGTCAATCCAAGTTCTTTTAAGAATAGCACGCAAAAGTGTTCCCAAAGTTCTATTGACAACTTCAGTTTGTCCATCCGTTTGAGGATGACAAGTAGTAGATTACAACAATATTGAGCAAAGTTTAGCCCATAAAGTAATCCAAAAATAGAATCCCTCCCCTTCTTAGTCCTAGGCAACCCCCAAAATAAAGTCCATAGAAATGTCAATCCAAGTTCTTTTAAGAATAGCACGCAAAAGTGTTCTCCAAAGTTCTATTTACAACTTCAGTTTGTCCATCCGTTTGAGGATGACAAGTAGTAGATTACAACAATATGAGCAAAGTTTAGCCCATAAAGTAATCCAAAAATAGAATCCCTCCCCTTCTTAGTCCTAGGCAACCCCAAAATAAAGTGCATAGAAATGTCAATCCAAGTTCTTTTAAGAATAGCACGCACAAGTGTTCCCAAAGTTCTATTTACAACTTCAGTTTGTCCATCCGTTTGAGGATGACAAGTAGTAGATTACAACAATATTGAGCAAAGTTTAGCCCATAAAGTAATCCAAAAATAGAATCCCTCCCCTTCTTAGTCCTAGGCAACCCCAAAATAAAGTCCATAGAAATGTCAATCCAAGTTCTTTTTAAGAATAGCACGCAAAAGTGTTCCCAAAGTTCTATTGACAACTTCAGTTTGTCCATCCGTTTGAGGATGACAAGTAGTAGATTACAACAATATTGAGCAAAGTTTAGCCCATAAAGTAATCCAAAAATAGAATCCCTCCCCTTCTTAGTCCTAGGCAACCCCAAAATAAAGTCCATAGAAATGTCAATCCAAGTTCTTTTAAGAATAGCACGCAAAAGTGTTCTCAAAGTTCTATTTACAACTTCAGTTTGTCCATCCGTTTGAGGATGACAAGTAGTAGATTACAACAATATTGAGCAAAGTTTAGCCCATAAAGTAATCCAAAAATAGAATCCCTCCCCTTCTTAGTCCTAGGCAACCCCAAAATAAAGTCCATAGAAATGTCAATCCAAGTTCTTTTTAAGAATAGCACGCAAAAGTGTTCCCAAAGTTCTATTGACAACTTCAGTTTGTCCATCCGTTTGAGGATGACAAGTAGTAGATTACAACAATATTGAGCAAAGTTTAGCTCATAAAGTAATCCAAAAATAGAAATCCCTCCCCTTCTTAGTCCTAGGCAACCCCAAAATAAAGTGCATAGAAATGTCAATCCAAGTTCTTTTTAAGAATAGCACGCAAAGTGTTCCCAAAGTCTATTGACAACTTCAGTTTGTCATCCGTTTGAGGATGACAAGTAGTAGATACCAAACAATATTGAGCAAAGTTTAGCCCATAAAGTAATCCAAAAATAGAATCCCTCCCCTTCTTAGTCTAGGCAACCCCAAAATAAAGTCCATAGAAATGTCAGTCCAAGTTTCTTTTTAAGAATAGCACGAAAAAAGGGTTCTCAAAATTCTATTACAACTTCAGTTTGTCCCATCCGTTTGAGGATGACAAGTAGTAGATTACAACAATATTGAGAAAAGTTTAGCCCATAAAGTATCCATAAATAGAATCCCCTCCCCTTCTTAGTCCTAGGCAACCCCAAAATAAAGTGCATAGAACCAAAAATAGAATCCCTCCCCTTCTTAGTCCTAGGCAACCCAAATAAAGTCCATAGAAATGTCAATCCAAGTTCTTTAAGAACATCACGCAAAG